>NC_052240.1:8183436-8462758 GCF_013401445.1 Tripterygium wilfordii
GAACTTAACTTGGTCTATCGGCTTCTTTACCTAACGAAACGTTGTCCAAAAGCTAAACTAGCAAGTTAAAACAACTTAGAACACTAAATAGAATATAATGGACCAATTTGATGCCTTAGGAATGCTCAATTCTATGCATGGACAAGTTTTTCACGTTTCGTGCAATTTTGAACTTAACTTGGTCTATTGGCTTCTTTACCTAACGAAACATTGTCCAAAAGCTAAACTAGCAAGTTAAGACTTCTAAGAACACTAAATAGAGTATAACGGTCCAATTTGATGCCTTAAAAATGCTCAGTTCTATTCGTAGACAAGTTTTCCTCGTTTCGTGCTATTTTGAACTTAACCTGGTCTATTGGCTTCTTTACCTATCGAAACGTTGTCCAAAAGCTAAACTAGCAAGTTAAGACTTTTAAGAACACTAAATAGAGTATAGCGGTCCAATTTGATGCCTTAGGAATACTCAATTCTATGCATGGACAAGTTTTTCACGTTTCGTGCAATTTTGAACTTAACTTGGTCTATTGGCATCTTTACCTAACGAAACGTCGTCCAAAAGCTAAACTAGCAAGTTAAGACTTCTAAGAACACTAAATAGAGTATAACGGTCTAATTTGAAGCCTTAGGACTGCTCAATTCTATACATGACAAATTTTTCACATTTCGTGCTATTTTGAACTTAACTATTGGCTTCTTTACCTAATAAAACGTTGTCCAAAAGCTAAACTAGCAAGTTAAGACTTCTAAGAAAACTAAATAGAGTATAACGGTCGAATTTGATGCCTTAGGAATGCTCAATTCTATGCATAGACAAGTTTCTCACGTTTCGTGCAATTTTGAACTTAACTTGGTCTATCGGCTTCTTTACCTAACGAAACGTTGTCCAAAAGCTAAACTAGCAAGTTAAAACTTCGTAGAACACTAAATAGAGTATAATGGACCAATTTGATGCCTTAGGAATGCTCAATTCTATGCATGGACAAGTTTTTCATGTTTCGTGCAATTTTGAACTTAACTTGGTCTATTGGCTTCTTTACCTAACGAAACATTGTCCAAAAGCTAAACTAGCAAGTTAAGACTACTAAGAACACTAAATAGAGTATAATGGTCCAATTTGATGCCTTAGGAATGCTCAATTCTATGCATAGACAAGTTTTTCACGTTTTGTCCAATTTTGCACTTAACTTGGTCTATGGGCTTCTTTACCTAACGAAACGTTGTCCAAAAGCTAAACTAGCAACTTAAAACTTCGTAGAACACTAAATAGAGTATAAAGGTCCATTTGATGACTTAGGAATGCTCAGTTCTATGCGTAGACAAGTTTTCCTCGTTTGGTGCAATTTTGAGCTTAACTTGGTCTATTGGCTTCTTGACCTAACGAAACATTATCCAAAAGCTAAACTAGCAAGTTAAGACTTCTAAGAACACTACATAGAGTATAGCAGTCCAATTTGCTGCCTTAGGAATGCTCAATTCTATGCATGGACAAGTTTGTCACGTTTCGTGCAATTTTAAACTTAACTTGGTCTATTCGCTTCTTTACCTAACGAAACGTTGTCCAAAAGCTAAAATAGCAAGTTAAGACTTCTAAGAACACTAAATATAGTATAACGGTCCAATTTGATGCCTTAGGAATGCTCAATTCTTTGCATGGACAAGTTTTTCACGTTTCGTGCAATTTTGAACTTAACTTGGTCTATCGGCTTCTTTATCTAACGAAACGTTGTCCAAAAGCTAATCTAGAAAGTTAATACTTCTAAGAACACTAAATAGAGTATAATGGTCCAATTTGATGCCTTAGGAGAGCTTAATTCTATGCATAGACAAGTTTTTCACGTTTCGTGCAATTTTGAACTTATCTTGGTCTATTGGCTTCTTTACCTAATGAAACGTTGTCCGAAAGCTAAACTAGCAAGTTAAGACTTCTAAGAACACTAAATAGAGTATAACGGTACAATTCGATGCCTTAGGAATACTCAATTCTATGCATAGACAAGTTTTTCACGTTTCGTGCAATTTTGAACTTAACTTGGTCTATGGGCTTCTTTACCTAACGAAACGTTGTCGAAAAGCAAAACTAGCAAATTAAAACTTCGTAGAACACTAAATAGAGTATAACGGTCCAATTTGATGCCTTAGGAATGCTCAGTTCTATGCGTAGACAAGTTTTCCTCGTTCCGTGCTATTTTGAACTTAACTTGGTGTATTGGCTTCTTTACCTAACGAAACATTGTCCAAAAGCTAAACTAGCAAGTTAAGACTTCTAAGAACACTAAATAGAGTATAGCGGTCGAATTTGATGCCTTAGGAATGCTCAATTCTATGCCTGGACAAGTTTTTCACGTTTCGTGCAATTTTCAACTCAACTGGGTCTAGTGGCTTCTTTACCTAACGAAACGTTGTCCAAAAGCAAAACTAGCAAGTTAAGACTTCTAAGAACACTAAATAGAGTATAACGGTCCAATTTGATGCCTTAGGAATGCTCAATTCTATCCATGGACAAGTTTTTCACGTTTCGTGCAATTTTGAACTTAAATTAGTCTATTGCCTTCTTTACCTAGCAAAACGTTGTCCAAAAGCTAAACTAGCAAGTTAAGACTTCCAAGAACACTAAATAGTGTATAACGGTCGAATTTGATGCCTTAGGAATGTTCAGTTCTATGCATAGACAAGTTTTTCACGTTTCGTGCAATTTTGAACTTAACTTGGTCTATGGGCTTGTTTACCTAACGAAACGTTGTCCAAAAGCTAAACTAGCAAGTTAAGACTTCTAAGGACACTAAATAGAGTATAACGGTCCAAGTTGATCCTTTAGGAATGCTTAATTCTATGCATAGACAAGTTTTTCACGTTTTGTCCAATTTTGAACTTAACTTGGTCTATGGGCTTCTTTACCTAACGAAACGTTGTCCAAAAGCTAAACTAGAAAGTTGAGACTTCTAAGAACACTAAATAGAGTATAACGGTCAAATTTGATGCCTCAGGAATGCTTAATTCTATGCATAGACAAGTTTTTCCCGTTTCATCCAATTTTGAACTTAACTTGGTCTATGGCCTTCTTTACCTAACGAAACGTTGTCCAAAAGCTAAACTAGCAAGTTGAGACTTCTAAGAACACTAAATAGTGTATAACGGTCCAATTTGATGCCTTAGGAATGCTTAATTCTATGCATAGACAAGTTTTTCCCGTTTCGTGCAATTTTGAACTTAACTTGGTCTATTGGCTTCTTTACCTAACAAAACGTTGTCCAAAAGCTAAACTAGCAAGTTAAGACTTCTAAGAACACTAAATAGAGTATAACGGTCGAATTTGATGCCTTAGGAATGCTCAATTCTATGCATAGATAAGTTTCTCACGTTTCGTGCAATTTTGAACTTAACTTAGTCTATCGGCTTCTTTACCTAACGAAACGTTGTCCAAAAGCTAAACTAGCAAGTTAAAACTTTGTAGAACACTAAATAGAGTATAACGGATCAATTTGATACCTTAGGAATGCTCAATTCTATGCATGGACAAGTTTTTCACGTTTCGTGCAATTTTGAACTTAACTTGGTCTATTGGCTTCTTTACCTAACGAAACATTGTCCAAAAGCTAAACTAGTAAGTTAAGACTTCTAAGAACACTAAATAGAGTATAACGGTCCAATTTGATGCCTTAGGAATGCTCAATTCTATGCATAGACAAGTTTTTCACGTTTTGTCCAATTTTGAACTTAACTTGGTCTATGGGCTTCTTTACCTAACGAAACGTTGTCCAAAAGCTAAACTAGCAAGTTAAAACTTTGTAGAACACTAAATAGAGTATAATGGATCAATTTGATACCTTAGGAATGCTCAATTCTATGCATGGACAAGTTTTTCACGTTTCGTGCAGTTTTGAACTTAACTTGGTCTATTGGCTTCTTTACCTAACGAAACATTGTCCAAAAGCTGAACTAGCAAGTTAAGACTTCTAAGAACACTAAATAGAGTATAGCAGTCAAATTTGATGCCTTAGGAATGGTCAATTCTATGCATGGACAAGTTTTTCACGTTTCGTGAAATTTTGAACTTAACTTGGTCTATGGGCTTCTTTACCTAACGAAACGTTGTCCAAAAGCTAAAATAGCAAGTTAAGACTTCTAAGAACACTAAATATAGTATAACGGTCCACTTTGATGCCTTAGGAATGCTCAATTCTATGCATGGACAAGTTTTTCACGTTTCGTACAATTTTGAACTTAACTTGGTCTATCGGCTTCTTTATCTAACGAAACGTTGTCCAAAAGCTAAACTAGCAAGTTAATACTTCTAAGAATACTAAATAGAGTATAACGGTCCAATTTGATGCCTTAGGAATGCGTAATTCTATGCATAGACAAGTTTTTCACGTTCCGTGCAATTTTGAACTTAACTTGGTCTATTGGCTTCTTTACCTAATGAAACGTTGTCCGAAAGCTAAACTAGCAAGTTAAGACTTCTAAGAACACTAAATAGAGTATAACAGTCCAACTCGATGCCATAGGAATGCTCAATTCTATGCATAGACAAGTTTTTCACGTTTCGTGCGATTTTGAACTTAACTTGGTCTATAAGCTTCTTTACCTAACAAAACGTTGTCCAAAAGCCAAACTAGCAAGTTAAAACTTCGTAGAACACTAAATAGAGTATAACGGTCCAATTTGATGCCTTAGGAATGCTCAGTTCTATGTGTAGACAAGTTTTCCTCGTTTCGTGCTATTTTGAACTTAACTTGGTGTATTGGATTCTTTACCTAACGAAACGTTGTCCAAAAGCTAAACTAGCAAGTTAAAACTTCGTAGAACACTAAATAGAGTATCACGGTCCAATTTGATGCCTTAGGAATGCTCAGTTCTATGCGTAGACAAGTTTTCCTCGTTTCGTGCTCTTTTGAACTTAACTTTGTGTATTGGCTTCTTTACCTAACGAAACGTTGTCCAAAAGATAAACTAGCAAGTTAAGACTTCTAAGAACACTAAATATAGTATAACGGTCCAATTTGATGCCTTAGGAATGCTCAATTCTATCCATGGACAAGTTTTTCACGTTTCGTGCAATTTTGAACTTAACTTGGTCTATGGGCTTCTTTACCTAACGAAACGTTGTCCAAAAGCTAAACTAGCAAGTTGAGACTTCTAAGAACACTAAATAGAGTAGAACGGTCTAATTTGATGCCTTAGGAATGCTTAATTCTATGCATAGACAAGTTTTTCCCGTTTCGTGCAATTTTGAACTTAACTTGGTCTATTGGCTTCTTTACCTAATGAAACGTTGTCCGAAAGCTAAACTAGCAAGTTAAGACTTCTAAGAACACTAAATAGAGTATAACGGTCCAATTCGATGCCTTAGGAATGCTCAATTCTATGCATAGATAAGTTTTTCACGTTTCATGCAATTTTGAACTTAGCTTGGTCTATGGGCTTCTTTACCTAACGAAACGTTGTCCAAAAGCTAAACTGGCAAGTTAAAACTTCGTAGAACACTAAATAGAGTATAACGTCCAATTTGATGCCTTAGGAATACTCAGTTCAACGCGTAGACAAGTTTTCCTCGTTTCGTGCTATTTTGAACTTAACTTGGTCTATTGGCTTCTTTACCTAACGAAACGTTGTCCAAAAGCTAAACTAGCAAGTTAAGACTTCTAAGAATACTAAATAGAGTATAGCGGTCCAATTTGATGCCTTAGGAATGCTCAATTCTATGCATGGACAAGTTTTTCATGTTTCGTGCAATTTTGAACTTAACTTTGTCTACTGGCTTCTTTACCTAACGAAACGTTGTCCAAAAGCTAAAATAGCAAGTTAAGACTTCTAAGAACACTAAATATAGTATAACGGT
Organism: Tripterygium wilfordii; assembly: GCF_013401445.1. Taxonomy (NCBI): domain Eukaryota; kingdom Viridiplantae; phylum Streptophyta; class Magnoliopsida; order Celastrales; family Celastraceae; genus Tripterygium; species Tripterygium wilfordii. The sequence goes on from NC_052240.1 coordinate 8,189,276, forward strand.
CCAATTTGATGCCTTAGAAATGCTCAATTCTATGCATGGGCAACTTTTTCACGTTTCGTGCAATTTTGAACTTAACTTGGTCTATCGGCTTCTTTACCTAACGAAACGTTGTCCAAATGCTAAACTAGCAAGTTAAAACTTCGTAGAACACTAAATAGAGTATAACGGACCAATTTGATGCCTTAATAATGCTCAATTCTATGCATGGACAAGTTTTTCACGTTTCGTGCAATTTTGAACTTAACTTGGTCTATTGGCTTCTTTACCTAACGAAACATTCTCCAAAAGCTAAACTAGCAATTGAAGACTTCTAAGAACACTAAATAGAGTATAACGGTCCAATTTGATGCCTTAGGAATGCTCAATTCTATGCATAGACAAGTTTTTCACGTTTTGTCCAATTTTGAACTTAACTTGGTCTACGGGCTTCTTTACCTAACGAAACGTTGTCCAAAACCTAAACTAGCAACTTAAAACTTCGTAGAACACTAAATAGAGTGTAACGGTCCAATTTGATGCCTTAGGAATGCTCAGTTATATGCGTAGACAAGTTTTCCTCGTTTGGTGCAATTTTGAGCTTAACTTGGTCTGTTGGCTTCTTGACCTAACGAAACATTGTCCAAAAGCTAAACTAGCAAGTTAAGACTTCTAAGAACACTAAATAGAGTATAGCAGTCCAATTTGATGCCTTAGGAATGCTCAATTCTATGCATGGACAAGTTTTTCACGTTTCATGCAATTTTGAACTTAACTTGGTCTATTGGCTTCTTTACCTAACGAAACGTTGTCCAAAAGCTAAAATAGCAAGTTAAGACTTCTAAGAACACAAAATATAGTATAACGGTCCAATTTGATGCCTTAGGAATGCTCAATTCTATGCATGGACAAGTTTTCCACGTTTCGTGCAATTTTGAACTTAACTTGGTCTATTAGCTTATTTACCTAATGAAACGTTTTCCAAAAGCTAAAATAGCAAGTTAAGACTTCTAAGAACACAAAATATAGTATAACGGTCCAATTTGATGCCTTAGGAATGCTCAATTCTATGCATGGACAAGTTTTCCACGTTTCGTGCAATTTTGAACTTAACTTGGTCTATTAGCTTATTTACCTAATGAAACGTTTTTCAAAAGCTAAACTAGCAAGTTAAGACTTCTAAGAACACCCAAATAGAGTATAACGGTCCAATTCGATGCCTTAGGAATGCTCAATTCTATGCATAGACAAGTTTTTCACGATTCGTGTAATTTTGAACTTAACTTGGTCTATGGGCTTCTTTACCTAGCGAAACGTTGTCCAAAATCTAAACTAGCAAGTTAAAACTTCGTAGAACACTAAATAGAGTATAAAAGTCTAAGTTGATGCCTTAGGAATGCTCAGTTCTATGGGTGGACAAGTTTTCCTCGTTTCGTGCTATTTTGAACTTAACTTGGTTTATTGGCTTCTTTCCCTAACGCAACGTTGTCCAAAAGCTAAACTAGCAAGTTAAGACTTCTTAGAACACTTAATAGAGTATAGCGGTCCAATTTGATGCCTCAGGAATGTTCAATTCTATACCTGGACAACTTTTTCACGTTTCGTGCAATTTTCAACTCAACTGGGTCTAATGGCTTCTTTACCTAACGAAACGTTGTCCAAAAGCTAAACTAGCAAGTTAAGACTTCTAAGAACATTTAATAGAGTATAGCGGTCCAATTTGATGCCTTAGGATTGCTCAATTCTATGCCTAGACAAGTTTTTCACGTTTCGTGCAATTTTCAACTCAACTGGGTCTAGTGGCATCTTTACCTAACGAAACGTTGTCGAAAAGCTAAACTGGTAAGTTAAGACTTCTAAGAACACTAAATAGAGTATAACGGTCGAATTTGATGATTTAGGAATGCTCAATTCTATGCATAGACAAGTTTTTCACGTTTCGTGCAATTTTGAACTTAACTTGGTCTATCGGCTTCTTTACCTAACGAAACGTTGTCCAAAAGCTAAACTAGCAAGTTAAGACTTCTAAGGACACTAAATAGAGTATAACTGTCCAATTTGATGCCTTAGGAATCCTTAATTCTATGCATAGACAAGTTTTTCGCGTTTTGTCCAACTTTGAACTTAACTTGGTCTATGGGCTTCTTTACCTAACGAAACGTTGTCCAAAAGCTAAATTAGCAAGTTGAGACTTCTAAGAACACTAAATAGAGTATAAAGGTCCAATTTGATGCCTTAGGAATGCTCAATTCTATGCATGGACAAGTTTTCCACGTTTCGTGCAATTTTGAACTTAACTTGGTCTATTGGCTTATTTACCTAATGAAACGTTTTCCAAAAGCTAAACTAGCAAGTTAAGACTTCTAAGAACACCCAAATAGAGTATAACGGTCCAATTCGATGCCTTAGGAATGCTCAATTCTATGCATAGACAAGTTTTTCACGATTCGTGTAATTTTGAACTTAACTTGGTCTATGGGCTTCTTTACCTAGCGAAACGTTGTCCAAAATCTAAACTAGCAAGCTAAAACTTCGTAGAACACTAAATAGAGTATAAAAGTCCAAGTTGATGCCTTAGGAATGCTCAGTTCTATGCGTAGACAAGTTTTCCTCGTTTCGTGCTATTTTGAACTTAACTTGGTTTATTGGCTTCTTTACCTAACGAAACGTTGTCCAAAAGCTAAACTAGCAAGTTAAGACTTCTTAGAACACTTAATAGAGTATAGCGGTCCAATTTTATGCCTTAGGAATGCTCAATTCTATACCTGGACAACTTTTTAACGTTTCGTGCAATTTTCAACTCAACTGGGTCTAGTGGCTTCTTTTCCTAATGAAACGTTGTCCAAAAGCTAAACTAGCAAGTTAAGACTTCTAAGAACACTTAATAGAGTATAGCTGTCCAATTTGATGCCTTAGGATTGCTCAATTCTATGCCTGAACAAGTTTTTCACGTTTCGTGCAATTTTCAACTCAACTGGTTCTAGTGGCTTCTTTACCTAACGAAACGTTGTCCAAAAGCTAAACTGGTAAGTTAAGACTTCTAAGAACACTAAATAGAGTATAGCGGTCCAATTTGATGCCTGAGGATTGCTCAATTCTATGCCTGAACAAGTTTTTCACGTTTCGTGCAATTTTGAACTTAACTTGGTCTATCGGCTTCTTTACCTAACGAAACGTTGTCCAAAAGCTAAACTAGCAAGTTAAGACTTCTAAGGACACTAAATAGAGTATAACTGTCCAATTTGATGCCTTAAGAATCCTTAATTCTATGCATAGACAAGTTTTTCGCGTTTTGTCCAACTTTGAACTTAACTTGGTCTATGGGCTTCTTTACCTAACGAAACGTTGTCCAAAAGCTAAACTAGCAAGTTGAGACTTCTAAGAACACTAAATAGAGTATAAAGGTCCAATTTGATGCCTTAGGAATGCTCAGTTCTATGCGTAGACAAGTTTTCCTCGTTTGGTGCAATTTTGAACTTAACTTGGTCTATTGGCTTCTTTAACTAATGAAACGTTGTCCGAAAGCTAAACTAGCCAGTTAAAACTTTGTAGAACACTAAATAGAGTATCACGGTCCAATTTGATGCCTTAGAAATGCTCAGTTCTATGCGTAGACAAGTTTTCCTCGTTTCGTGCTCTTTTGAACCTAACTTGGTGTATTGGCTTCTTTACCTAACGAAACGTTGTCCAAAAGCTAAACTAGCAAGTTAAAACTTCGTAGAACACTAAATAGAGTATCACGGTCCAATTTGAAGCCTTAGGAATGCTCAGCTCTATGCGTATACAAGTTTTCCTCGTTTCATGCTCTTTTGAAACTAAACTTGGTGTATTGGCTTCTTTACCTATCGAAACGTTGTCCAAAAGCTAAACTAGCAAGTTAAAACTTCGTAGAACACTAAATAGAGTATCACGGTCCAATTTGATGCCTTAGGAATGCTCAGTTCTATGTGTAGACAAGTTTTCCTCGTTTCGTGCTCTTTTGAACTTAACTTGGTGTATTGGCTTCTATACCTAACGAAACGTTGTCCAAAAGCTAAACTAGCAAGTTAATACTTCTAAGAACACCAAATAGAGTATAACGGTTCAATTTGATGCCTTAGGAATACTTAATTCTATGCATAGACAAGTTTTTCACGTTTCGTGCAATTTTGAACTTAACTTGGTCTATTGGCTTCTTTACCTAATGAAACGTTGTCCGAAAGCTAAACTAGCAAGTTAAGAATTCTAAGAACACTAAATAGAGTATAACGGTCCAATTCGATGCCTTAGGAATGCTCAATTCTATGCATAGACAAGTTTTTCACGTTTCGTGCAATTTTGAACTTAACTTGGTCTATGGGCTTCTTTACCTAACGAAACGTTGTCCAAAAGCTAAACTAGCAAGTTAAAACTTCGTAGAACACTAAATAGAGTATCAATGTCCAATTTGATGCCTTAGGAATGCTCAGTTCTATGCGTAGACAAGTTTTCCTCGTTTCGTGCTCTTTTGAACTTAACTTGGTGTATTGGCTTCTTTACCTAACGAAACGTTGTCCAAAAGCTAAACTAGCAAGTTAAGACTTCTAAGAACACTTAATAGAGTATAGCGGTGGAATTTGATGTTTTAGGAATGCTCAATTCTATGCCTGGACAAATTTTTCACGTTTCGTGCAATTTTCAAATCAACTGGGTCTAGTGGCTTCTTTACCTAACGAAACGTAGTCCAAAAGCTAAACTAGCAAGTTAAGACTTCTAAGAACACTAAATAGAGTATAACGGTCGAATTTGATGCCTTAGAAATGTTCAATTCTATGCATAGACAAGTTTTTCACGTTTCGTGCAATTTTGAACTTAACTTGGTCTATGGGCTTGTTTACTTAACGAAACGTTATCCAAAAGCTAAACTAGCAAGTTAAGACTTCTAAGGACACTAAATATAGTATAACCGTCCAAGTTGATGCCTTAGGAATGCTTAATTCTATGCATAGACAAGTTTTTCATGTTTTGTCCAATTTTGAACTTAACTTGGTCTATGGGCTTCTTTACCTAACGAAACATTGTCCAAAAGCTAAACTAGCAAGTTGAGACTTCTAAGAACACTAAATAGAGTATAACGGTCCAATTTGATTCCTTAGGAATGCTTAATTCTATGCATAGACAAGTTTTTCCCGTTTCGTGCAATTTTGAACTTAACTTGGTCTATTGGCTTCTTTACCTAATGAAACGTTGTCTGAAAGCTAAAATGGCAAGTTAAGACTTCTAAGAACACTAAATAGAGTATAACGGTCCAATTCGATGCCTTAGCAATGCTCAATTCTATGCATGGACAAGTTTTTCACGTTTCGTGCAATTTTGAACTTAACTTGGTCTACTGGCTTCTTTACCTAACGAAACGTTGTCCAAAAGCTAAAATAGCAAGTTAAGACTTCGAAGAACACTAAATATAGTATAACGGTCCAATTTGATGCCTTAGGAATGCTCAATTCTATGCATGGACAAATTTTTCACGTTTCGTGCAATTTTGAACTTAACTTGGTCTATCGGCTTCTTTACCAAACGAAACGTTGTCCAAAAGCTAAACTAGCAAGTTAAAACTTCGTAGAACACTAAATAGAGTATAACGGACCAATTTGATGCCTTAGGAATGCTCAATTCTTTGCATGGACAAGTTTTTCACGTTTCGTGCAATTTTGAACTTAACTTGGTCTATTGGCTTCTTTACCTAACGAAACATTGTCCAAAAGCTAAACTAGCAAGTTAAGACTTCTAAGAACACTAAATAGAGTATAACGGTCCAATTTGATGCCTTAGGAATGCTTAATTCTATGCATGGACAAGTTTTTCACGTTTTGTCCGATTTTGAACTTAACTTGGTCTATGGGCTTCTTTACCTAACGAAACGTTGTCCAAAAGCTAAAGTAGCAACTTAAAACTTCGTAGAACACTAAATAGAGTATAACGGTCCAATTTGATGCCTTAAGAATGCTCAGTTCTATGTGTAGACAAGTTTTCCTCGTTTGGTGCAATTTTGAGCTTAACTTGGTCTATTGGCTTCTTGACCTAACGAAACATTGTCCAAAAGCTAAACTAGCAAGTTAAGACTTCTAAAAACACTAAATAGAGTCTAGTAGTCCAATTTGATGCCTTAGGAATGCTCAATTCTATGCATGGACAAGTTTTTCACGTTTCAAGCAATTTTGAACTTAACTTGGTCTATTGGCTTCTTTACCTAACGAAACGTTGTCCAAAAGCTAAAATAGAAAGTTAAGACTTCTAAGAACACTAAATATAGTATAACGGTCCAATTTCATGGCTTGGAATGCTCAATTCTATGCATGGAAAAGTTTTTCACGTTTCGTGCAATTTTGAACTTAACTTGGTCTATAGGCTTCTTTACCTAACGAAACGTTGTCCAACAGCTAAATAGCAAGTTAAGACTTCTAAGAACACTAAATAGAGTATAACGGTCCAATTTGATGCCTTAGGAATGCTTAATTCTATACATAGACAAGTTTTTCACCTTTCGTGCAATTTTGAACTTAACTTGGTCTATTGGCTTCTTTACCTAATGAAACGTTTTCCGAAAGCTAAACTAGCAAGTTAAGACTTCTAAGAACACTAAATAGAGTATAACGGTCCAATTCGATGCCTTAGGAATGCTCAATTCTATGCATAGACAAGTTTTTCACGTTTCGTGCAATTTTGAACTTAACTTGGTCTATGGGCTTCTTTACCTAATGAAACGTTGTCTAAAAGCTAAAATGGCAAGTTAAGACTTCTAAGAACACTAAATAGAGTATAACGGTCCAATTCGATGCCTTAGGAATGCTCAATTCTATGCATGGAAAAGTTTTTCACGTTTCGTGCAATTTTGAACTTAACTTGGTCTATCGGCTTCTTTACCTAACGAAACGTTGTCCAAAAGCTAAAATAGCAAGTTAAGACTTCGAAGAACACTAAATATAGTATAACGGTCCAATTTGATGCCTTAGGAATGCTCAATTCTATGCATGGACAAGTTTTTCACGTTTCGTGCAATTTTGAACTTAACTTGGTCTATCGGCTTCTTTACCTAACGAAACGTTGTCCAAAAGCTAAACTAGCAAGTTAAAACTTCGTAGAACACTAAATCGAGTATAACGGACCAATTTGATGCCTTAGGAATGCTCAATTCTTTGCATGGACAAGTTTTTCACGTTTCGTGCAATTTTGAACTTAACTTGGTCTATTGGCTTCTTTACCTAACGAAACATTGTCCAAAAGCTAAACTAGCAAGTTAAGACTTCTAAGAACACTAAATAGAGTATAACGGTCCAATTTGATGCCTTAGGAATGCTCAATTCTTTGCATGGAAAAGTTTTTCACGTTTCGTGCAATTTTGAACTTAACTTGGTCTATCGGCTTCTTTACCTAACGAAACGTTGTCCAACAGCTAAATAGCAAGTTAAGACTTCTAAGAACACTAAATAGAGTATAACGGTCCAATTTTATGCCTTAGGAATGCTCAATTCTATGCATGGACAAGTTTTTCACGTTTTGTCCGATTTTGAATTTAACTTGGTCTATGGGCTTCTTTACCTAACGAAACGTTGTCCAAAAGCTAAAGTAGCAACTTAAAACTTCGTAGAACACTAAATAGAGTATAACGGTCCAATTTGATGCCTTAGGAATGCTCAATTCTATGCATGGACAAGTTTTTCACGTTTTGTCCGATTTTGAACTTAACTTGGTCTATCGGCTTCTTTACCTAACGAAACGTTGTCCAAAAGCTAAACTAGCAAGTTAAAACTTCGTAGAACACTAAATCGAGTATAACGGACCAATTTGATGCCTTAGGAATGCTCAATTCTTTGCATGGACAAGTTTTTCACGTTTCGTGCAATTTTGAACTTAACTTGGTCTATTGGCTTCTTTACCTAACGAAACATTGTCCAAAAGCTAAACTAGCAAGTTAAGACTTCTAAGAACACTAAATAGAGTATAACGGTCCAATTTGATGCCTTAGGAATGCTCAATTCTTTGCATGGAAAAGTTTTTCACGTTTCGTGCAATTTTGAACTTAACTTGGTCTATCGGCTTCTTTACCTAACGAAACGTTGTCCAACAGCTAAATAGCAAGTTAAGACTTCTAAGAACACTAAATAGAGTATAACGGTCCAATTTTATGCCTTAGGAATGCTCAATTCTATGCATGGACAAGTTTTTCACGTTTCGTGCAATTTTGAACTTAACTTGGTTTATTGGCTTCTTTACCTAACGAAACATTGTCCAAAAGCTAAACTAGCAAGTTAAGACTTCTAAGAACACTAAATAGAGTATAACGGTCCAATTTGATGCCTTAGGAATGCTCAATTCTATGCATGGACAAGTTTTTCACGTTTTGTCCGATTTTGAACTTAACTTGGTCTATGGGCTTCTTTACCTAACGAAACGTTGTCCAAAAGCTAAACTAGCAACTTAAAACTTCGTAGAACACTAAATAGAGTATAACGGTCCAATTTGATGCCTTAGGAATGCTCAGTTCTATGTGTAGACAAGTTTTCCTCGTTTGGTGCAATTTTGAGCTTAACTTGGTCTATTGGCTTCTTGACCTAACGAAACATTGTCCAAAAGCTAAACTAGCAAGTTAAGACTTCTAAGAACACTAAATAGAGTATAGCAGTCCAATTTGATGGCTTAGGAATGCTCAATTCTATGCATGGAAAAGTTTTTCACGTTTCGTGCAATTTTGAACTTAACTTGGTCTATCGGCTTCTTTACCTAACGAAACGTTGTCCAAAAGCTAAAATAGCAAGTTAAGACTTCGAAGAACACTAAATATAGTATAACGGTCCAATTTGATGCCTTAGGAATGCTCAATTCTATGCATGGACAAGTTTTTCACGTTTCGTGCAATTTTGAACTTAACTTGGTCTATCGGCTTCTTTACCTAACGAAACGTTGTCCAAAAGCTAAACTAGCAAGTTAAAACTTCGTAGAACACTAAATCGAGTATAACGGACCAATTTGATGCCTTAGGAATGCTCAATTCTTTGCATGGACAAGTTTTTCACGTTTCGTGCAATTTTGAACTTAACTTGGTCTATTGGCTTCTTTACCTAACGAAACATTGTCCAAAAGCTAAACTAGCAAGTTAAGACTTCTAAGAACACTAAATAGAGTATAACGGTCCAATTTGATGCCTTAGGAATGCTCAATTCTTTGCATGGAAAAGTTTTTCACGTTTCGTGCAATTTTGAACTTAACTTGGTCTATCGGCTTCTTTACCTAACGAAACGTTGTCCAACAGCTAAATAGCAAGTTAAGACTTCTAAGAACACTAAATAGAGTATAACGGTCCAATTTTATGCCTTAGGAATGCTCAATTCTATGCATGGACAAGTTTTTCACGTTTTGTCCGATTTTGAACTTAACTTGGTCTATGGGCTTCTTTACCTAACGAAACGTTGTCCAAAAGCTAAAGTAGCAACTTAAAACTTCGTAGAACACTAAATAGAGTATAACGGTCCAATTTGATGCCTTAGGAATGCTCAATTCTATGCATGGACAAGTTTTTCACGTTTTGTCCGATTTTGAACTTAACTTGGTCTATCGGCTTCTTTACCTAACGAAACGTTGTCCAAAAGCTAAACTAGCAAGTTAAAACTTCGTAGAACACTAAATCGAGTATAACGGACCAATTTGATGCCTTAGGAATGCTCAATTCTTTGCATGGACAAGTTTTTCACGTTTCGTGCAATTTTGAACTTAACTTGGTCTATTGGCTTCTTTACCTAACGAAACATTGTCCAAAAGCTAAACTAGCAAGTTAAGACTTCTAAGAACACTAAATAGAGTATAACGGTCCAATTTGATGCCTTAGGAATGCTCAATTCTTTGCATGGAAAAGTTTTTCACGTTTCGTGCAATTTTGAACTTAACTTGGTCTATCGGCTTCTTTACCTAACGAAACGTTGTCCAACAGCTAAATAGCAAGTTAAGACTTCTAAGAACACTAAATAGAGTATAACGGTCCAATTTTATGCCTTAGGAATGCTCAATTCTATGCATGGACAAGTTTTTCACGTTTCGTGCAATTTTGAACTTAACTTGGTTTATTGGCTTCTTTACCTAACGAAACATTGTCCAAAAGCTAAACTAGCAAGTTAAGACTTCTAAGAACACTAAATAGAGTATAACGGTCCAATTTGATGCCTTAGGAATGCTCAATTCTATGCATGGACAAGTTTTTCACGTTTTGTCCGATTTTGAACTTAACTTGGTCTATGGGCTTCTTTACCTAACGAAACGTTGTCCAAAAGCTAAACTAGCAACTTAAAACTTCGTAGAACACTAAATAGAGTATAACGGTCCAATTTGATGCCTTAGGAATGCTCAGTTCTATGTGTAGACAAGTTTTCCTCGTTTGGTGCAATTTTGAGCTTAACTTGGTCTATTGGCTTCTTGACCTAACGAAACATTGTCCAAAAGCTAAACTAGCAAGTTAAGACTTCTAAGAACACTAAATAGAGTATAGCAGTCCAATTTGATGGCTTAGGAATGCTCAATTCTATGCATGGACAAGTTTTTCACGTTTCAAGCAATTTTGAACTTAACTTGGTCTAGTGGCTTCTTTACCTAACGAAACGTTGTCCAAAAGCTAAAATAGCAAGTTAAGACTTCGAAGAACACTAAATATAGTATAACGGTCCAATTTGATGCCTTAGGAATGCTCAATTCTATGCATGGACAAATTTTTCACGTTTCGTGCAATTTTGAACTTAACTTGGTCTATCGGCTTCTTTACCAAACGAAACGTTGTCCAAAAGCTAAACTAGCAAGTTAAAACTTCGTAGAACACTAAATAGAGTATAACGGACCAATTTGATGCCTTAGGAATGCTCAATTCTTTGCATGGACAAGTTTTTCACGTTTCGTGCAATTTTGAACTTAACTTGGTCTATTGGCTTCTTTACCTAACGAAACATTGTCCAAAAGCTAAACTAGCAAGTTAAGACTTCTAAGAACACTAAATAGAGTATAACGGTCCAATTTGATGCCTTAGGAATGCTCAATTCTATGCATGGACAAGTTTTTCACGTTTTGTCCGATTTTGAACTTAACTTGGTCTATGGGCTTCTTTACCTAACGAAACGTTGTCCAAAAGCTAAACTAGCAACTTAAAACTTCGTAGAACACTAAATAGAGTATAACGGTCCAATTTGATGCCTTAGGAATGCTCAGTTCTATGTGTAGACAAGTTTTCCTCGTTTGGTGCAATTTTGAGCTTAACTTGGTCTATTGGCTTCTTGACCTAACGAAACATTGTCCAAAAGCTAAACTAGCAAGTTAAGACTTCTAAGAACACTAAATAGAGTATAGCAGTCCAGTTTGATGGCTTAGGAATGCTCAATTCTATGCATGGACAAGTTTTTCACGTTTCAAGCAATTTTGAACTTAACTTGGTCTAGTGGCTTCTTTACCTAACGAAACGTTGTCCAAAAGCTAAAATAGCAAGTTAAGACTTCTAAGGACACTAAATATAGTATAACGGCCCAATTTCATGCCTTGGAATGCTCAATTCTATGCATGGAAAAGTTTTTCACGTTTCGTGCAATTTTGAACTTAACTTGGTCTATCGGCTTCTTTACCTAACGAAACGTTGTCCAACAGCTAAATAGCAAGTTAAGACTTCTAAGAACACTAAATAGAGTATAACGGTCCAATTTGATGCCTTAGGAATGCTCAATTCTATGCATGGACAAGTTTTTCACGTTTCGTGCAATTTTGAACTTAACTTGGTCTATTGGCTTCTTTACCTAACGAAACATTGTCCAAAAGCTAAACTAGCAAGTTAAGACTTCTAAGAACACTAAATAGAGTATAACGGTCCAATTTGATGCCTTAGGAATGCTCAATTCTATGCATGGACAAGTTTTTCACGTTTTGTCCGATTTTGAACTTAACTTGGTCTATGGGCTTCTTTACCTAACGAAACGTTGTCCAAAAGCTAAACTAGCAACTTAAAACTTCGTAGAACACTAAATAGAGTATAACGGTCCAATTTGATGCCTTAGGAATGCTCAGTTCTATGTGTAGACAAGTTTTCCTCGTTTGGTGCAATTTTGAGCTTAACTTGGTCTATTGGCTTCTTGACCTGACGAAACATTGTCCAAAAGCTAAACTAGCAAGTTAAGACTTCTAAGAACACTAAATAGAGTATAGCAGTCCAGTTTGATGGCTTAGGAATGCTCAATTCTATGCATGGACAAGTTTTTCACGTTTCAAGCAATTTTGAACTTAACTTGGTCTAGTGGCTTCTTTACCTAACGAAACGTTGTCCAAAAGCTAAAATAGCAAGTTAAGACTTCTAAGAACACTAAATATAGTATAACGGCCCAATTTCATGCCTTGGAATGCTCAATTCTATGCATGGAAAAGTTTTTCACGTTTCGTGCAATTTTGAACTTAACTTGGTCTATCGGCTTCTTTACCTAACGAAACGTTGTCCAACAGCTAAATAGCAAGTTAAGACTTCTAAGAACACTAAATAGAGTATAACGGTCCAATTTGATGCCTTAGGAATGCTCAATTCTATGCATGGACAAGTTTTTCACGTTTCGTGCAATTTTGAACTTAACTTGGTCTATTGGCTTCTTTACCTAACGAAACATTGTCCAAAAGCTAAACTAGCAAGTTAAGACTTCTAAGAACACTAAATAGAGTATAACGGTCCAATTTGATGCCTTAGGAATGCTCAATTCTATGCATGGACAAGTTTTTCACGTTTTGTCCGATTTTGAACTTAACTTGGTCTATGGGCTTCTTTACCTAACGAAACGTTGTCCAAAAGCTAAACTAGCAACTTAAAACTTCGTAGAACACTAAATAGAGTATAACGGTCCAATTTGATGCCTTAGGAATGCTCAGTTCTATGTGTAGACAAGTTTTCCTCGTTTGGTGCAATTTTGAGCTTAACTTGGTCTATTGGCTTCTTGACCTAACGAAACATTGTCCAAAAGCTAAACTAGCAAGTTAAGACTTCTAAGAACACTAAATAGAGTATAGCAGTCCAATTTGATGGCTTAGGAATGCTTAATTCTATGCATGGACAAGTTTTTCACGTTTCAAGCAATTTTGAACTTAACTTGGTCTAGTGGCTTCTTTACCTAACGAAACGTTGTCCAAAAGCTAAAATAGCAAGTTAAGACTTCGAAGAACACTAAATATAGTATAACGGTCCAATTTGATGCCTTAGGAATGCTCAATTCTATGCATGGACAAATTTTTCACGTTTCGTGCAATTTTGAACTTAACTTGGTCTATCGGCTTCTTTACCAAACGAAACGTTGTCCAAAAGCTAAACTAGCAAGTTAAAACTTCGTAGAACACTAAATAGAGTATAACGGACCAATTTGATGCCTTAGGAATGCTCAATTCTTTGCATGGACAAGTTTTTCACGTTTCGTGCAATTTTGAACTTAACTTGGTCTATTGGCTTCTTTACCTAACGAAACATTGTCCAAAAGCTAAACTAGCAAGTTAAGACTTCTAAGAACACTAAATAGAGTATAACGGTCCAATTTGATGCCTTAGGAATGCTCAATTCTATGCATGGACAAGTTTTTCACGTTTCGTGCAATTTTGAACTTAACTTGGTCTATTGGCTTCTTTACCTAACGAAACATTGTCCAAAAGCTAAACTAGCAAGTTAAGACTTCTAAGAACACTAAATAGAGTATAACGGTCCAATTTGATGCCTTAGGAATGCTCAATTCTATGCATGGACAAGTTTTTCACGTTTTGTCCGATTTTGAACTTAACTTGGTCTATGGGCTTCTTTACCTAACGAAACGTTGTCCAAAAGCTAAACTAGCAACTTAAAACTTTGTAGAACACTAAATAGAGTATAACGGTCCAATTTGATGCCTTAGGAATGCTCAGTTCTATGTGTAGACAAGTTTCCCTCGTTTGGTGCAATTTTGAGCTTAACTTGGTCTATTGGCTTCTTGACCTAACGAAACATTGTCCAAAAGCTAAACTAGCAAGTTAAGACTTCTAAGAACACTAAATAGAGTATAGCAGTCCAATTTGATGGCTTAGGAATGCTCAATTCTATGCATGGACAAGTTTTTCACTTTTCAAGCAATTTTGAACTTAACTTGGTCTAGTGGCTTCTTTACCTAACGAAACGTTGTCCAAAAGCTAAAATAGCAAGTTAAGACTTCGAAGAACACTAAATATAGTATAACGGTCCAATTTGATGCCTTAGGAATGCTCAATTCTATGCATGGACAAATTTTTCACGTTTCGTGCAATTTTCAACTTAACTTGGTCTATCGGCTTCTTTACCAAACGAAACGTTGTCCAAAAGCTAAACTAGCAAGTTAAAACTTCGTAGAACACTAAATAGAGTATAACGGACCAATTTGATGCCTTAGGAATGCTCAATTCTTTGCATGGACAAGTTTTTCACGTTTCGTGCAATTTTGAACTTAACTTGGTCTATTGGCTTCTTTACCTAACGAAACATTGTCCAAAAGCTAAACTAGCAAGTTAAGACTTCTAAGAACACTAAATAGAGTATAACGGTCCAATTTGATGCCTTAGGAATGCTCAATTCTATGCATGGACAAGTTTTTCACGTTTCGTGCAATTTTGAACTTAACTTGGTCTATTGGCTTCTTTACCTAACGAAACATTGTCCAAAAGCTAAACTAGCAAGTTAAGACTTCTAAGAACACTAAATAGAGTATAACGGTCCAATTTGATGCCTTAGGAATGCTCAATTCTATGCATGGACAAGTTTTTCACGTTTCGTGCAATTTTGAACTTAACTTGGTCTATTGGCTTCTTTACCTAACGAAACATTGTCCAAAAGCTAAACTAGCAAGTTAAGACTTCTAAGAACACTAAATAGAGTATAACGGTCCAATTTGATGCCTTAGGAATGCTCAATTCTATGCATGGACAAGTTTTTCACGTTTTGTCCGATTTTGAACTTAACTTGGTCTATGGGCTTCTTTACCTAACGAAACGTTGTCCAAAAGCTAAACTAGCAACTTAAAACTTCGTAGAACACTAAATAGAGTATAACGGTCCAATTTGATGCCTTAGGAATGCTCAGTTCTATGTGTAGACAAGTTTTCCTCGTTTGGTGCAATTTTGAGCTTAACTTGGTCTATTGGCTTCTTGACCTAACGAAACATTGTCCAAAAGCTAAACTAGCAAGTTAAGACTTCTAAGAACACTAAATAGAGTATAGCAGTCCAATTTGATGGCTTAGGAATGCTCAATTCTATGCATGGACAAGTTTTTCACGTTTCAAGCAATTTTGAACTTAACTTGGTCTAGTGGCTTCTTTACCTAACGAAACGTTGTCCAAAAGCTAAAATAGCAAGTTAAGACTTCTAAGAACACTAAATATAGTATAACGGTCCAATTTCATGCCTTGGAATGCTCAATTCTATGCATGGAAAAGTTTTTCACGTTTCGTGCAATTTTGAACTTAACTTGGTCTATCGGCTTCTTTACCTAACGAAACGTTGTCCAACAGCTAAATAGCAAGTTAAGACTTCTAAGAACACTAAATAGAGTATAACGGTCCAATTTGATGCCTTAGGAATGCTCAATTCCATGCATGGACAAGTTTTTCACGTTTCGTGCAATTTTGAACTTAACTTGGTCTATTGGCTTCTTTACCTAACGAAACATTGTCCAAAAGCTAAACTAGCAAGTTAAGACTTCTAAGAACACTAAATAGAGTATAACGGTCCAATTTGATGCCTTAGGAATGCTCAATTCTATGCATGGACAAGTTTTTCACGTTTTGTCCGATTTTGAACTTAACTTGGTCTATGGGCTTCTTTACCTAACGAAACGTTGTCCAAAAGCTAAACTAGCAACTTAAAACTTCGTAGAACACTAAATAGAGTATAACGGTCCAATTTGATGCCTTAGGAATGCTCAGTTCTATGTGTAGACAAGTTTTCCTCGTTTGGTGCAATTTTGAGCTTAACTTGGTCTATTGGCTTCTTGACCTAACGAAACATTGTCCAAAAGCTAAACTAGCAAGTTAAGACTTCTAAGAACACTAAATAGAGTATAGCAGTCCAATTTGATGGCTTAGGAATGCTTAATTCTATGCATGGACAAGTTTTTCACGTTTCAAGCAATTTTGAACTTAACTTGGTCTAGTGGCTTCTTTACCTAACGAAACGTTGTCCAAAAGCTAAAATAGCAAGTTAAGACTTCGAAGAACACTAAATATAGTATAACGGTCCAATTTGATGCCTTAGGAATGCTCAATTCTATGCATGGACAAATTTTTCACGTTTCGTGCAATTTTGAACTTAACTTGGTCTATCGGCTTCTTTACCAAACGAAACGTTGTCCAAAAGCTAAACTAGCAAGTTAAAACTTCGTAGAACACTAAATAGAGTATAACGGACCAATTTGATGCCTTAGGAATGCTCAATTCTTTGCATGGACAAGTTTTTCACGTTTCGTGCAATTTTGAACTTAACTTGGTCTATTGGCTTCTTTACCTAACGAAACATTGTCCAAAAGCTAAACTAGCAAGTTAAGACTTCTAAGAACACTAAATAGAGTATAACGGTCCAATTTGATGCCTTAGGAATGCTCAATTCTATGCATGGACAAGTTTTTCACGTTTCGTGCAATTTTGAACTTAACTTGGTCTATTGGCTTCTTTACCTAACGAAACATTGTCCAAAAGCTAAACTAGCAAGTTAAGACTTCTAAGAACACTAAATAGAGTATAACGGTCCAATTTGATGCCTTAGGAATGCTCAATTCTATGCATGGACAAGTTTTTCACGTTTTGTCCGATTTTGAACTTAACTTGGTCTATGGGCTTCTTTACCTAACGAAACGTTGTCCAAAAGCTAAACTAGCAACTTAAAACTTTGTAGAACACTAAATAGAGTATAACGGTCCAATTTGATGCCTTAGGAATGCTCAGTTCTATGTGTAGACAAGTTTTCCTCGTTTGGTGCAATTTTGAGCTTAACTTGGTCTATTGGCTTCTTGACCTAACGAAACATTGTCCAAAAGCTAAACTAGCAAGTTAAGACTTCTAAGAACACTAAATAGAGTATAGCAGTCCAATTTGATGGCTTAGGAATGCTCAATTCTATGCATGGACAAGTTTTTCACGTTTCAAGCAATTTTGAACTTAACTTGGTCTAGTGGCTTCTTTACCTAACGAAACGTTGTCCAAAAGCTAAAATAGCAAGTTAAGACTTCGAAGAACACTAAATATAGTATAACGGTCCAATTTGATGCCTTAGGAATGCTCAATTCTATGCATGGACAAATTTTTCACGTTTCGTGCAATTTTGAACTTAACTTGGTCTATCGGCTTCTTTACCAAACGAAACGTTGTCCAAAAGCTAAACTAGCAAGTTAAAACTTCGTAGAACACTAAATAGAGTATAACGGACCAATTTGATGCCTTAGGAATGCTCAATTCTTTGCATGGACAAGTTTTTCACGTTTCGTGCAATTTTGAACTTAACTTGGTCTATTGGCTTCTTTACCTAACGAAACATTGTCCAAAAGCTAAACTAGCAAGTTAAGACTTCTAAGAACACTAAATAGAGTATAACGGTCCAATTTGATGCCTTAGGAATGCTCAATTCTATGCATGGACAAGTTTTTCACGTTTTGTCCGATTTTGAACTTAACTTGGTCTATGGGCTTCTTTACCTAACGAAACGTTGTCCAAAAGCTAAACTAGCAAGTTAAAACTTCGTAGAACACTAAATAGAGTATAACGGACCAATTTGATGCCTTAGGAATGCTCAATTCTTTGCATGGACAAGTTTTTCACGTTTCGTGCAATTTTGAACTTAACTTGGTCTATTGGCTTCTTTACCTAACGAAACATTGTCCAAAAGCTAAACTAGCAAGTTAAGACTTCTAAGAACACTAAATAGAGTATAACGGTCCAATTTGATGCCTTAGGAATGCTCAATTCTATGCATGGACAAGTTTTTCACGTTTCAAGCAATTTTGAACTTAACTTGGTCTAGTGGCTTCTTTACCTAACGAAACGTTGTCCAAAAGCTAAAATAGCAAGTTAAGACTTCTAAGAACACTAAATATAGTATAACGGTCCAATTTCATGCCTTGGAATGCTCAATTCTATGCATGGAAAAGTTTTTCACGTTTCGTGCAATTTTGAACTTAACTTGGTCTATCGGCTTCTTTACCTAACGAAACGTTGTCCAACAGCTAAATAGCAAGTTAAGACTTCTAAGAACACTAAATAGAGTATAACGGTCCAATTTGATGCCTTAGGAATGCTCAATTCTATGCATGGACAAGTTTTTCACGTTTCGTGCAATTTTGAACTTAACTTGGTCTATTGGCTTCTTTACCTAACGAAACATTGTCCAAAAGCTAAACTAGCAAGTTAAGACTTCTAAGAACACTAAATAGAGTATAACGGTCCAATTTGATGCCTTAGGAATGCTCAATTCTATGCATGGACAAGTTTTTCACGTTTTGTCCGATTTTGAACTTAACTTGGTCTATGGGCTTCTTTACCTAACGAAACGTTGTCCAAAAGCTAAACTAGCAACTTAAAACTTCGTAGAACACTAAATAGAGTATAACGGTCCAATTTGATGCCTTAGGAATGCTCAGTTCTATGTGTAGACAAGTTTTCCTCGTTTGGTGCAATTTTGAGCTTAACTTGGTCTATTGGCTTCTTGACCTAACGAAACATTGTCCAAAAGCTAAATTAGCAAGTTAAGACTTCTAAGAACACTAAATAGAGTATAGCAGTCCAATTTGATGGCTTAGGAATGCTCAATTCTATGCATGGACAAGTTTTTCACGTTTCAAGCAATTTTGAACTTAATTTGGTCTAGTGGCTTCTTTACCTAACGAAACGTTGTCCAAAAGCTAAAATAGCAAGTTAAGACTTCGAAGAACACTAAATATAGTATAACGGTCCAATTTGATGCCTTAGGAATGCTCAATTCTATGCATGGACAAATTTTTCACGTTTCGTGCAATTTTGAACTTAACTTGGTCTATCGGCTTCTTTACCAAACGAAACGTTGTCCAAAAGCTAAACTAGCAAGTTAAAACTTCGTAGAACACTAAATAGAGTATAACGGACCAATTTGATGCCTTAGGAATGCTCAATTCTTTGCATGGACAAGTTTTTCACGTTTCGTGCAATTTTGAACTTAACTTGGTCTATTGGCTTCTTTACCTAACGAAACATTGTCCAAAAGCTAAACTAGCAAGTTAAGACTTCAAAGAACACTAAATAGAGTATAACGGTCCAATTTGATGCCTTAGGAATGCTCAATTCTATGCATGGACAAGTTTTTCACGTTTCGTGCAATTTTGAACTTAACTTGGTCTATTGGCTTCTTTACCTAACGAAACATTGTCCAAAAGCTAAACTAGCAAGTTAAGACTTCTAAGAACACTAAATAGAGTATAACGGTCCAATTTGATGCCTTAGGAATGCTCAATTCTATGCATGGACAAGTTTTTCACGTTTTGTCCGATTTTGAACTTAACTTGGTCTATGGGCTTCTTTACCTAACGAAACGTTGTCCAAAAGCTAAACTAGCAACTTAAAACTTCGTAGAACACTAAATAGAGTATAACGGTCCAATTTGATGCCTTAGGAATGCTCAGTTCTATGTGTAGACAAGTTTTCCTCGTTTGGTGCAATTTTGAGCTTAACTTGGTCTATTGGCTTCTTGACCTAACGAAACATTGTCCAAAAGCTAAACTAGCAAGTTAAGACTTCTAAGAACACTAAATAGAGTATAGCAGTCCAATTTGATGGCTTAGGAATGCTCAATTCTATGCATGGACAAGTTTTTCACGTTTCAAGCAATTTTGAACTTAACTTGGTCTAGTGGCTTCTTTACCTAACGAAACGTTGTCCAAAAGCTAAAATAGCAAGTTAAGACTTCGAAGAACACTAAATATAGTATAACGGTCCAATTTGATGCCTTAGGAATGCTCAATTCTATGCATGGACAAATTTTTCACGTTTCGTGCAATTTTGAACTTAACTTGGTCTATCGGCTTCTTTACCAAACGAAACGTTGTCCAAAAGCTAAACTAGCAAGTTAAAACTTCGTAGAACACTAAATAGAGTATAACGGACCAATTTGATGCCTTAGGAATGCTCAATTCTTTGCATGGACAAGTTTTTCACGTTTCGTGCAATTTTGAACTTAACTTGGTCTATTGGCTTCTTTACCTAACGAAACATTGTCCAAAAGCTAAACTAGCAAGTTAAGACTTCTAAGAACACTAAATAGAGTATAACGGTCCAATTTGATGCCTTAGGAATGCTCAATTCTATGCATGGACAAGTTTTTCACGTTTTGTCCGATTTTGAACTTAACTTGGTCTATGGGCTTCTTTACCTAACGAAACGTTGTCCAAAAGCTAAACTAGCAACTTAAAACTTCGTAGAACACTAAATAGAGTATAACGGTCCAATTTGATGCCTTAGGAATGCTCAGTTCTATGTGTAGACAAGTTTTCCTCGTTTGGTGCAATTTTGAGCTTAACTTGGTCTATTGGCTTCTTGACCTAACGAAACATTGTCCAAAAGCTAAACTAGCAAGTTAAGACTTCTAAGAACACTAAATAGAGTATAGCAGTCCAATTTGATGGCTTAGGAATGCTCAATTCTATGCATGGACAAGTTTTTCACGTTTCAAGCAATTTTGAACTTAACTTGGTCTAGTGGCTTCTTTACCTAACGAAACGTTGTCCAAAAGCTAAAATAGCAAGTTAAGACTTCTAAGAACACTAAATATAGTATAACGGTCCAATTTCATGCCTTGGAATGCTCAATTCTATGCATGGAAAAGTTTTTCACGTTTCGTGCAATTTTGAACTTAACTTGGTCTATCGGCTTCTTTACCTAACGAAACGTTGTCCAACAGCTAAATAGCAAGTTAAGACTTCTAAGAACACTAAATAGAGTATAACGGTCCAATTTGATGCCTTAGGAATGCTCAATTCTATGCATGGACAAGTTTTTCACGTTTCGTGCAATTTTGAACTTAACTTGGTCTATTGGCTTCTTTACCTAACGAAACATTGTCCAAAAGCTAAACTAGCAAGTTAAGACTTCTAAGAACACTAAATAGAGTATAACGGTCCAATTTGATGCCTTAGGAATGCTCAATTCTATGCATGGACAAGTTTTTCACGTTTTGTCCGATTTTAAGAGGTAATCTTGGCATGAGAATGAGTCCTTGATATGTGTATGAAATTTATACATTGTTTATATTGAACACCTTTTGGATGCATTTACAAAATAAAGGGGGAGAAATATACTTTGAACTTTAAAGTTTGGTATGCATAGGTTAAGGGGGAGGAACTTGAATGTCATATTGTATAAACCTTGCCTATTGATACTTTACTTGTCTTGAATTGCAATTCCCTTGTGTTTATTGAAACATATGCTTATAGGAAGTTTATTTGTGTGAAGCATAATGTGAGGGGGAGAGTTTCTCATGTGAATTAAAGAAAATAGCTCAAAGTTACATAAGTTATTTTGTAATCATCAAAAGGGGGAGAATGTTGAATATATGTTTGAGTGATTACAACGGCATGTTTTGATTGAACTTTGATCTATTGATTGTATTGAGAAACCTAGGTGCATATGCCTACTTGATTAGTTTAGGAATTCAAGACTTATATTAAACTAGTTCAATTGTGCTTATTTGATGATTTGATTATTGAACTAACATGAACTAATTGCAAGAAATCCTAAAAGGGTTTACATAGCATGTCTTGAGTTTAATTGTGTGTAGGATGATCAAGTTGGCCATGTATCAACATGGTGACCTTAACCGAACTGTAATGAAGACTTAATCAGTGTCAAACATGATTAAGAAAGTCAATTTCGTGGTCAACATAATCAAGTTTTTGCCAAAGATGTCTTGAAGCTTATTTGGGATCAGTTGAAGTAAAATTAACTTTCTAGTCAAAGTCAGAATCGACGGACGTGACGTGGCAGCTGACATGGCATTGTTGACACGGCATTAATGACATGGCATTGATGACATGGCAAAGAAGACAAGTTAACCATAGTTACATCTTAACTAGAAGACTTGGAGCCAAAAAGAGAAGAGAAGGAAAAGTTAATTTGAAAGGAGGAGACAAGAGGTACAACAAGTCTTATGACAAGTTTTTCTCTTCACATGTGTGGGAAGCTTTATTTCAAAACCATTTCTATTTCCCACCAAGACACTCCACATCCAATGGATCATATTCTCTCTACATCAAAATCACATTTTAATCCAATGGCCAAAGATTCAAGCTTTATTCTTATCTCTCCTACTTTACATCCTATGGCCAAAATTGAATCTTCATTTGATCCAAAGGCCATCATTTATTCCACCTAAGAGACAAACTTTTCTCAAGTCAATTGTTGTATCTTTCAAGATGCATCTAAAGTCTATATCCATCCAAAAGCCATGATTTACTCCACCTAAAAGACAAACTTTTCTCAAGTCAATTGTTGTATCTTCCAAGATGCCTCCAAAGTCTATATCCATCCAAAAGCCATGATTTACTCCACCTAAAGGACAAATCTTTCTTTAAAGTCAATTAGTGTGTCTCTAACGTCTATATTCATCTAAAGGCCATGATTTCATCCTTTAAATCCAATGGCTGAAATTTCAAGAGACCATCACTTCATTTTTACTATAAAGCAAACACTAGTTTCTTGGCTCTACACACTTGGCCGAAAATTACACACTCTCTCTAGTGTTCTTCATCTTCTAAGCTTTCATTCTTTCACTCATTCATTTCTTGATTACATACTTGATTTTGAAGAGAGATCACACACACTAGCCAAGTAAAGCTTTATTGTTACTCTTGAGCCTTTCTTACCAGATTCTTATCATTTCCTCAAGAGTCATTCTACTTGATTGAGCAATCTGATTTCCAGCACCTATAAGGCTTCATTCTATATCTCCATTTCACCATTCAAGCCTTATCACAACTGATTTTTGTTGGTTGATACACTACTCAAAATTTCACATACCCTAGCAACCAAAAAAAATCTCAAATCTGAGTTTTGTGCTTACCATTCCCATTCCAGCTTTTCAAGAGCTTCATTTGAGCCTTAGACACTTACAAATCCAGCTACTAAAGAGCCAGCCTTTGAGCCTAAACTTATCTCATACCCGGCTATTCTTAGAGCCATTTTTGAGCTTGTATTTTGTTGATTAAGTTAGTGTGGTGAGCTACAAACCACACGGTGTGTAGAGTTTGGTGTGGTGAGCTATAAACCACACGGTGTGTAAAGTTTGGTGTTTGAGCTACAAAAACACTGGTTGTATGAGTTCCGCTTGACTCGGTTGAACAAGCTATAGTGGAGTGTTTGAAATTCCCAAGTGGGACCTGGGGAGTGGAGTAGGCTTGGGTTAAGCCGAACCACTATAAATCTCTTGCCTCTTTTACTTTCCAGCAATTTCAATTAGCATTGCATTCTCATATCATACGTACTTGAAATTGGATATTTAGGTTGCTAGATTCAAGTTTGTTTAAATTGATTGTTCTCCTTGACTCATATACATATACACTAGAATTTAATTTGGTATTTAGCTTCCGCTTAGGGTGAAATTTGATATAATTCATTGAAACCGAAAAAGGAGTGACCTAGTCTAAATTTGACTAAGGACACAATTCACCCCCCCTCTTGTGGTGCCATACATCCTAACAATTTGATGCCTTAGGAATGCTCAATTCTATGCATGGACAAGTTTTTCACGTTTTCTCCGATTTTGAACTTAACTTGGTCTATGGGCTTCTTTACCTAACGAAACGTTGTCCAAAAGCTAAACTAGCAACTTAAAACTTCGTAGAACACTAAATAGAGTATAACGGTCCAATTTGATGCCTTAGGAATGCTCAGTTCTATGTGTAGACAAGTTTTCCTCGTTTGGTGCAATTTTGAGCTTAACTTGGTCTATTGGCTTCTTGACCTAACGAAACATTGTCCAAAAGCTAAACTAGCAAGTTAAGACTTCTAAGAACACTAAATAGAGTATAGCAGTCCAATTTGATGGCTTAGGAATGCTCAATTCTATGCATGGACAAGTTTTTCACGTTTCAAGCAATTTTGAACTTAACTTGGTCTAGTGGCTTCTTTACCTAACGAAACGT
Organism: Tripterygium wilfordii; assembly: GCF_013401445.1. Taxonomy (NCBI): domain Eukaryota; kingdom Viridiplantae; phylum Streptophyta; class Magnoliopsida; order Celastrales; family Celastraceae; genus Tripterygium; species Tripterygium wilfordii. The sequence continues at coordinate 8,213,408 of NC_052240.1, forward strand.
TGTCCAAAAGCTAAAATAGCAAGTTAAGACTTCGAAGAACACTAAATATAGTATAACGGTCCAATTTGATGCCTTAGGAATGCTCAATTCTATGCATGGACAAATTTTTCACGTTTCGTGCAATTTTGAACTTAACTTGATCTATCGGCTTCTTTACCAAACGAAACGTTGTCCAAAAGCTAAACTAGCAAGTTAAAACTTCGTAGAACACTAAATAGAGTATAACGGACCAATTTGATGCCTTAGGAATGCTCAATTCTTTGCATGGACAAGTTTTTCACGTTTCGTGCAATTTTGAACTTAACTTGGTCTATTGGCTTCTTTACCTAACGAAACATTGTCCAAAAGCTAAACTAGCAAGTTAAGACTTCTAAGAACACTAAATAGAGTATAACGGTCCAATTTGATGCCTTAGGAATGCTTAATTCTATGCATGGACAAGTTTTTCACGTTTTGTCCGATTTTGAACTTAACTTGGTCTATGGGCTTCTTTACCTAACGAAACGTTGTCCAAAAGCTAAAGTAGCAACTTAAAACTTCGTAGAACACTAAATAGAGTATAACGGTCCAATTTGATGCCTTAGGAATGCTCAGTTCTATGTGTAGACAAGTTTTCCTCGTTTGGTGCAATTTTGAGCTTAACTTGGTCTATTGGCTTCTTGACCTAACGAAACATTGTCCAAAAGCTAAACTAGCAAGTTAAGACTTCTAAAAACACTAAATAGAGTCTAGCAGTCCAATTTGATGCCTTAGGAATGCTCAATTCTATGCATGGACAAGTTTTTCACGTTTCAAGCAATTTTGAACTTAACTTGGTCTATTGGCTTCTTTACCTAACGAAACGTTGTCCAAAAGCTAAAATAGAAAGTTAAGACTTCTAAGAACACTAAATATAGTATAACGGTCCAATTTCATGGCTTGGAATGCTCAATTCTATGCATGGAAAAGTCTTTCACGTTTCGTGCAATTTTGAACTTAACTTGGTCTATCGGCTTCTTTACCTAACGAAACGTTGTCCAACAGCTAAATAGCAAGTTAAGACTTCTAAGAACACTAAATAGAGTATAACGGTCCAATTTGATGCCTTAGGAATGCTTAATTCTATACATAGACAAGTTTTTCACCTTTCGTGCAATTTTGAACTTAACTTAATCTATTGGCTTCTTTACCTAATGAAACGTTTTCCGAAAGCTAAACTAGCAAGTTAAGACTTCTAAGAACACTAAATAGAGTATAACGGTCCAATTCGATGCCTTAGGAATGCTCAATTCTATGCATAGACAAGTTTTTCACGTTTCGTGCAATTTTGAACTTAACTTGGTCTACTGGCTTCTTTACCTAACGAAACGTTGTCCAAAAGCTAAAATAGCAAGTTAAGACTTCGAAGAACACTAAATATAGTATAACGGTCCAATTTGATGCCTTAGGAATGCTCAATTCTATGCATGGACAAATTTTTCACGTTTCGTGCAATTTTGAACTTAACTTGGTCCATCGGCTTCTTTACCAAACGAAACGTTGTCCAAAAGCTAAACTAGCAAGTTAAAACTTCGTAGAACACTAAATAGAGTATAACGGACCAATTTGATGCCTTAGGAATGCTCAATTCTTTGCATGGACAAGTTTTTCACGTTTCGTGCAATTTTGAACTTAACTTGGTCTATTGGCTTCTTTACCTAACGAAACATTGTCCAAAAGCTAAACTAGCAAGTTAAGACTTCTAAGAACACTAAATAGAGTATAACGGTCCAATTTGATGCCTTAGGAATGCTTAATTCTATGCATGGACAAGTTTTTCACGTTTTGTCCGATTTTGAACTTAACTTGGTCTATGGGCTTCTTTACCTAACGAAACGTTGTCCAAAAGCTAAAGTAGCAACTTAAAACTTCGTAGAACACTAAATAGAGTATAACGGTCCAATTTGATGCCTTAGGAATGCTCAGTTCTATGTGTAGACAAGTTTTCCTCGTTTGGTGCAATTTTGAGCTTAACTTGGTCTATTGGCTTCTTGACCTAACGAAACATTGTCCAAAAGCTAAACTAGCAAGTTAAGACTTCTAAAAACACTAAATAGAGTCTAGCAGTCCAATTTGATGCCTTAGGAATGCTCAATTCTATGCATGGACAAGTTTTTCACGTTTCAAGCAATTTTGAACTTAACTTGGTCTATTGGCTTCTTTACCTAACGAAACGTTGTCCAAAAGCTAAAATAGAAAGTTAAGACTTCTAAGAACACTAAATATAGTATAACGGTCCAATTTCATGGCTTGGAATGCTCAATTCTATGCATGGAAAAGTTTTTCACGTTTCGTGCAATTTTGAACTTAACTTGGTCTATCGGCTTCTTTACCTAACGAAACGTTGTCCAACAGCTAAATAGCAAGTTAAGACTTCTAAGAACACTAAATAGAGTATAACGGTCAAATTTGATGCCTTAGGAATGCTTAATTCTATACATAGACAAGTTTTTCACCTTTCGTGCAATTTTGAACTTAACTTGGTCTATTGGCTTCTTTACCTAATGAAACGTTTTCCGAAAGCTAAACTAGCAAGTTAAGACTTCTAAGAACACTAAATAGAGTATAACGGTCCAATTCGATGCCTTAGGAATGCTCAATTCTATGCATAGACAAGTTTTTCACGTTTCGTGCAATTTTGAACTTAACTTGGTCTATGGGCTTCTTTACCTAATGAAACGTTGTCTGAAAGCTAAAATGGCAAGTTAAGACTTCTAAGAACACTAAATAGAGTATAACGGTCCAATTCGATGCCTTAGGAATGCTCAATTCTATGCATGGACAAGTTTTTCACGTTTCGTGCAATTTTGAACTTAACTTCGTCTACTGGCTTCTTTACCTAACGAAACGTTGTCCAAAAGCTAAAATAGCAAGTTAAGACTTCGAAGAACACTAAATATAGTATAACGGTCCAATTTGATGCCTTAGGAATGCTCAATTCTATGCATGGACAAGTTTTTCACGTTTCGTGCAATTTTGAACTTAACTTGGTCTATCGGCTTCTTTACCTAACGAAACGTTGTCCAAAAGCTAAACTAGCAAGTTAAAACTTCGTAGAACACTAAATAGAGTATAACGGACCAATTTGATGCCTTAGGAATGCTCAATTCTTTGCATGGACAAGTTTTTCACGTTTCGTGCAATTTTGAACTTAACTTGGTCTATTGGCTTCTTTACCTAACGTAACATTGTCCAAAAGCTAAACTAGCAAGTTAAGACTTCTAAGAACACTAAATAGAGTATAACGGTCCAATTTGATGCCTTAGGAATGCTCAATTCTATGCATGGACAAGTTTTTCACGTTTTGTCCGATTTTGAACTTAACTTGGTCTATGGGCTTCTTTACCTAACGAAACGTTGTCCAAAAGCTAAACTAGCAACTTAAAACTTCGTAGAACACTAAATAGAGTATAACGGTCCAATTTGATGCCTTAGGAATGCTCAGTTCTATGTGTAGACAAGTTTTCCTCGTTTGGTGCAATTTTGAGCTTAACTTGGTCTATTGGCTTCTTGACCTAACGAAACATTGTCCAAAAGCTAAACTAGCAAGTTAAGACTTCTAAGAACACTAAATAGAGTATAGCAGTCCAATTTGATGGCTTAGGAATGCTCAATTCTATGCATGGACAAGTTTTTCACGTTTCAAGCAATTTTGAACTTAACTTGGTCTAGTGGCTTCTTTACCTAACGAAACGTTGTCCAAAAGCTAAAATAGCAAGTTAAGACTTCTAAGAACACTAAATATAGTATAACGGTCCAATTTCATGCCTTGGAATGCTCAATTCTATGCATGGAAAAGTTTTTCACGTTTCGTGCAATTTTGAACTTAACTTGGTCTATCGGCTTCTTTACCTAACGAAACGTTGTCCAAAAGCTAAAGTAGCAACTTAAAACTTTGTAGAACACTAAATAGAGTATAACGGTCCAATTTGATGCCTTAGGAATGCTCAGTTCTATGTGTAGACAAGTTTTCCTCGTTTGGTGCAATTTTGAGCTTAACTTGGTCTATTGGCTTCTTGACCTAACGAAACATTGTCCAAAAGCTAAACTAGCAAGTTAAGACTTCTAAAAACACTAAATAGAGTCTAGCAGTCCAATTTGATGCCTTAGGAATGCTCAATTCTATGCATGGACAAGTTTTTCACGTTTCAAGCAATTTTGAACTTAACTTGGTCTATTGGCTTCTTTACCTAACGAAACATTGTCCAAAAGCTAAAATAGAAAGTTAAGACTTCTAAGAACACTAAATATAGTATAACGGTCCAATTTCATGGCTAGGAATGCTCAATTCTATGCATGGAAAAGTTTTTCACGTTTCGTGCAATTTTGAACTTAACTTGGTCTATCGGCTTCTTTACCTAACGAAACGTTGTCCAACAGCTAAATAGCAAGTTAAGACTTCTAAGAACACTAAATAGAGTATAACGGTCCAATTTGATGCCTTAGGAATGCTTAATTCTATACATAGACAAGTTTTTCACCTTTCGTGCAATTTTGAACTTAACTTGGTCTATTGGCTTCTTTACCTAATGAAACGTTTTCCGAAAGCTAAACTAGCAAGTTAAGACTTCTAAGAACACTAAATAGAGTATAACGGTCCAATTCGATGCCTTAGGAATGCTCAATTCTATGCATAGACAAGTTTTCACGTTTCGTGTAATTTTGAACTTAACTTGGTCTATGGGCTTCTTTACCTAATGAAACGTTGTCTGAAAGCTAAAATGGCAAGTTAAGACTTCTAAGAACACTAAATAGAGTATAACGGTCCAATTAGATGCCTTAGGAATGCTCAATTCTATGCATGGACAAGTTTTTCACGTTTCGTGCAATTTTGAACTTAACTTCGTCTACTGGCTTCTTTACCTAACGAAACGTTGTCCAAAAGCTAAAATAGCAAGTTAAGACTTCGAAGAACACTAAATATAGTATAACGGTCCAATTTGATGCCTTAGGAATGCTCAATTCTATGCATGGACAAGTTTTTCACGTTTCGTGCAATTTTGAACTTAACTTGGTCTATCGGCTTCTTTACCTAACGAAACGTTGTCCAAAAGCTAAACTAGCAAGTTAAAACTTCGTAGAACACTAAATAGAGTATAACGGACCAATTTGATGCCTTAGGAATGCTCAATTCTTTGCATGGACAAGTTTTTCACGTTTCGTGCAATTTTGAACTTAACTTGGTCTATTGGCTTCTTTACCTAACGTAACATTGTCCAAAAGCTAAACTAGCAAGTTAAGACTTCTAAGAACACTAAATAGAGTATAACGGTCCAATTTGATGCCTTAGGAATGCTCAATTCTATGCATGGACAAGTTTTTCACGTTTTGTCCGATTTTGAACTTAACTTGGTCTATGGGCTTCTTTACCTAACGAAACGTTGTCCAAAAGCTAAACTAGCAACTTAAAACTTCGTAGAACACTAAATAGAGTATAACGGTCCAATTTGATGCCTTAGGAATGCTCAGTTCTATGTGTAGACAAGTTTTCCTCGTTTGGTGCAATTTTGAGCTTAACTTGGTCTATTGGCTTCTTGACCTAACGAAACATTGTCCAAAAGCTAAACTAGCAAGTTAAGACTTCTAAGAACACTAAATAGAGTATAGCAGTCCAATTTGATGGCTTAGGAATGCTCAATTCTATGCATGGACAAGTTTTTCACGTTTCAAGCAATTTTGAACTTAACTTGGTCTAGTGGCTTCTTTACCTAACGAAACGTTGTCCAAAAGCTAAAATAGCAAGTTAAGACTTCTAAGAACACTAAATATAGTATAACGGTCCAATTTCATGCCTTGGAATGCTCAATTCTATGCATGGAAAAGTTTTTCACGTTTCGTGCAATTTTGAACTTAACTTGGTCTATCGGCTTCTTTACCTAACGAAACGTTGTCCAAAAGCTAAAGTAGCAACTTAAAACTTTGTAGAACACTAAATAGAGTATAACGGTCCAATTTGATGCCTTAGGAATGCTCAGTTCTATGTGTAGACAAGTTTTCCTCGTTTGGTGCAATTTTGAGCTTAACTTGGTCTATTGGCTTCTTGACCTAACGAAACATTGTCCAAAAGCTAAACTAGCAAGTTAAGACTTCTAAAAACACTAAATAGAGTCTAGCAGTCCAATTTGATGCCTTAGGAATGCTCAATTCTATGCATGGACAAGTTTTTCACGTTTCAAGCAATTTTGAACTTAACTTGGTCTATTGGCTTCTTTACCTAACGAAACATTGTCCAAAAGCTAAAATAGAAAGTTAAGACTTCTAAGAACACTAAATATAGTATAACGGTCCAATTTCATGGCTAGGAATGCTCAATTCTATGCATGGAAAAGTTTTTCACGTTTCGTGCAATTTTGAACTTAACTTGGTCTATCGGCTTCTTTACCTAACGAAACGTTGTCCAACAGCTAAATAGCAAGTTAAGACTTCTAAGAACACTAAATAGAGTATAACGGTCCAATTTGATGCCTTAGGAATGCTTAATTCTATACATAGACAAGTTTTTCACCTTTCGTGCAATTTTGAACTTAACATGGTCTATTGGCTTCTTTACCTAATGAAACGTTTTCCGAAAGCTAAACTAGCAAGTTAAGACTTCTAAGAACACTAAATAGAGTATAACGGTCCAATTCGATGCCTTAGGAATGCTCAATTCTATGCATAGACAAGTTTTCACGTTTCGTGTAATTTTGAACTTAACTTGGTCTATGGGCTTCTTTACCTAATGAAACGTTGTCTGAAAGCTAAAATGGCAAGTTAAGACTTCTAAGAACACTAAATAGAGTATAACGGTCCAATTAGATGCCTTAGGAATGCTCAATTCTATGCATGGACAAGTTTTTCACGTTTCGTGCAATTTTGAACTTAACTTGGTCTACTGGCTTCTTTACCTAACGAAACGTTGTCCAAAAGCTAAAATAGCACTTAAGACTTCGAAGAACACTAAATATAGTATAACGGTCCAATTTGATGCCTTAGGAATGCTCAATTCTATGCATGGACAAGTTTTTCACGTTTCGTGCAATTTTGAACTTAACTTGGTCTATCGGCTTCTTTACCTAACGAAACGTTGTCCAAAAGCTAAACTAGCAAGTTAAAACTTCGTAGAACACTAAATAGAGTATAACGGACCAATTTGATGCCTTAGGAATGCTCAATTCTTTGCATGGACAAGTTTTTCACGTTTCGTGCAATTTTGAACTTAACTTGGTCTATTGGCTTCTTTACCTAACGAAACATTGTCCAAAAGCTAAACTAGCAAGTTAAGACTTCTAAGAACACTAAATAGAGTATAACGGTCCAATTTGATGCCTTAGGAATGCTCAATTCTATGCATGGACAAGTTTTTCACGTTTTGTCCGATTTTGAACTTAACTTGGTCTATGGGCTTCTTTACCTAACGAAACGTTGTCCAAAAGCTAAACTAGCAACTTAAAACTTCGTAGAACACTAAATAGAGTATAACGGTCCAATTTGATGCCTTAGGAATGCTCAGTTCTATGTGTAGACAAGTTTTCCTCGTTTGGTGCAATTTTGAGCTTAACTTGGTCTATTGGCTTCTTGACCTAACGAAACATTGTCCAAAAGCTAAACTAGCAAGTTAAGACTTCTAAGAACACTAAATAGAGTATAGCAGTCCAATTTGATGGCTTAGGAATGCTCAATTCTATGCATGGACAAGTTTTTCACGTTTCAAGCAATTTTGAACTTAACTTGGTCTAGTGGCTTCTTTACCTAACGAAACGTTGTCCAAAAGCTAAAATAGCAAGTTAAGACTTCTAAGAACACTAAATATAGTATAACGGTCCAATTTCATGCCTTGGAATGCTCAATTCTATGCATGGAAAAGTTTTTCACGTTTCGTGCAATTTTGAACTTAACTTGGTCTATCGGCTTCTTTACCTAACGAAACATTGTCCAAAAGCTAAACTAGCAAGTTAAGACTTCTAAGAACACTAAATAGAGTATAACGGTCCAATTCGATGCCTTAGGAATGCTCAATTCTATGCATGGACAAGTTTTTCACGTTTCGTGCAATTTTGAACTAAACTTGGTCTACTGGCTTCTTTACCTAACGAAACATTGTCCAAAAGCTAAAATAGCAAGTTAAGACTTCTAAGAACACTAAATATAGTATAACGGTCCAATTTCATGCCTTGGAATGCTCAATTCTATGCATGGAAAAGTTTTTCACGTTTCGTGCAATTTTGAACTTAACTTGGTCTATCGGCTTCTTTACCTAACGAAACATTGTCCAAAAGCTAAACTAGCAAGTTAAGACTTCTAAGAACACTAAATAGAGTATAACGGTCCAATTCGATGCCTTAGGAATGCTCAATTCTATGCATGGACAAGTTTTTCACGTTTCGTGCAATTTTGAACTAAACTTGGTCTACTGGCTTCTTTACCTAACGAAACATTGTCCAAAAGCTAAAATAGCAAGTTAAGACTTCTAAGAACACTAAATATAGTATAACGGTCCAATTTCATGCCTTAGGAATGCTCAATTCTATGCATGGACAAGTTTTTCACGTTTCGTGCAATTTTGAACTTAACTTGGTCTATCGGCTTCTTTACTTAACGAAACGTTGTCCAACAGCTAAATAGCAAGTTAAGACTTCTAAGAACACTAAATAGAGTATAACGGTCCAATTTGATGCCTTAGGAATGCTTAATTCTATACATAGACAAGTTTTTCACGTTTCGTGCAATTTTGAACTTAACTTGGTCTATCGTCTTCTTTACCTAACGAAACGTTGTCCAACAGCTAAATAGCAAGTTAAGACTTCTAAGAACACTAAATAGAGTATAACGGTCCAATTTGATGCCTTAGGAATGCTCAATTCTATGCATGGACAAGTTTTTCACGTTTCGTGCAATTTTGAACTTAACTTGGTCTATTGGCTTCTTTACCTAACGAAACATTGTCCAAAAGCTAAACTAGCAAGTTAAGACTTCTAAGAACACTAAATAGAGTATAACGGTCCAATTTGATGCCTTAGGAATGCTTAATTCTATACATAGACAAGTTTTTCACGTTTCGTGCAATTTTGAACTTAACTTGGTCTATTGGCTTCTTTACCTAATGAAACATTTTCCGAAAGCTAAACTAGCAAGTTAAGACTTCTAAGAACACTAAATAGAGTATAACGGTCCAATTCGATGCCTTAGGAATGCTCAATTCTATGCATAGACAAGTTTTTCACGTTTCATGCAATTTTGAACTTAACTTGGTCTATGGGCTTCTTTACCTAACGAAACGTTGTCCAAAATCTAAACTAGCAAGTTAAAACTTCGTAGAACACTAAATAGAGTATAACCGTCCAATTTGATGCCTTAGGAATGCTCAGTTCTATGAGTAGACAAGTTTTCCTCGTTTCGTGCTATTCTGAACTTAACTTGGTTTATTGGCTTCTTTACCTAACGAAACGTTGTCCAAAACCTAAACTAGCAAGTTAAGACTTCTTAGAACACTTAATAGAGTATAACGGTCCAAATTGATGCCCTAGGAATGCTCAATTCTATGCCTGGACAAGTATTTCACGTTTCGTGCAATTTTCAACTCAACTGGGTCTTGTGGCTTCTTTACCTAACGAAACGTTGTCCAAAAGCTAAACTAGAAAGTTAAGACTTCTAAGAACACTAAATAGAGTATAACGGTCCAATTTGATGCCTTAGGAATGCTCAATTCTATCCATGGACAAGTTTTTCACGTTTCGTGCAATTTTGAACTTAACTTGGTCTATTGGCTTCTTTACCTAATGAAACGTTGTCTGAAAGCTAAAATGGCAAGTTAAGACTTCTAAGAACACTAAATAGAGTATAACGGTCCAATTCGATGCCTTAGGAATGCTCAATTCTATGCATGGACAAGTTTTTCACGTTTCGTGCAATTTTGAACTTAACTTGGTCTACTGGCTTCTTTACCTAACGAAACGTTGTCCAAAAGCTAAAATAGCAAGTTAAGACTTCGAAGAACACTAAATATAGTATAACGGTCCAATTTGATGCCTTAGGAATGCTCAATTCTATGCATGGACAAGTTTTTCACGTTTCGTGCATTTTTGAACTTAACTTGGTCAATCGGCTTCTTTACCTAACGAAACGTTGTCCAAAAGTTAAACTAGCAAGTTAAAACTTCGTAGAACACTAAATAGAGTATAACGGACCAATTTGATGCCTTAGGAATGCTCAATTCTTTGCATGGACAAGTTTTTCTCGTTTCGTGCAATTTTGAACTTAACTTGGTCTATTGGCTTCTTTACCTAACGAAACATTGTCCAAAAGCTAAAATAGCAAGTTAAGACTTCTAAGAACACTAAATAGAGTATAACGGTCCAATTTGATGCCTTAGGAATGCTCAATTCTATGCATAGACAAGTTTTTCACGTTTTGTCCGATTTTGAACTTAACTTGGTCTATGGGCTTCTTTACCTAACGAAACGTTGTCCAAAAGCTAAACTAGCAACTTAAAACTTCGTAGAACACTAAATAGAGTATAACGGTCCAATTTGATGCCTTAGGAATGCTCAGTTCTATGTGTAGACAAGTTTTCCTCGTTTGGTGTAATTTTGAGCTTCACTTGGTCTATTGGCTTCTTGACCTAACGAAACATTGTCCAAAAGCTAAACTAGCAAGTTAAGACTTGTAAAAACACTAAATAGAGTATAGCAGTCCAATTTGATGCCTTAGGAATGCTCAATTCTATGCATGAACAAGTTTTTCACGTTTCAAGCAATTTTGAACTTAACTTGGTCTATTGGCTTCTTTACCTAACGAAACGTTGTCCAAAAGCTAAAATAGCAAGTTAAGACTTCTAAGAACACTAAATATAGTATAACGGTCCAATTGCATGCCTTGGAATGCTCAATTCTATGCATGGACAAGTTTATCACGTTTCGTGCAATTTTGAACTTAACTTGGTCTATCGGCTTCTTTACCTAACGAAACGTTGTCCAAAACCTAAACTAGAAAGTTAAAACTTCGTAAAACACTAAATAGAGTATAACACACCAATTTGATGCCTTAGGAATGCTCAATTCTATGCATGGACAAGTTTTTCACGTTTCATGCAATTTTGAACTTAACTTGGTCTATTGGCTTCTTTACCTAACGAAACGTTGTCCAAAAGCTAAAATAGCAAGTTAAGACTTCTAAGAACACTAAATATAGTATAACGGTCCAATTTCATGCCTTAGGAATGCTCAATTCTATGCATGGACAAGTTTTTCACGTTTCGTGCAATTTTGAACTTAACTTGGTCTATCGGCTTCTTTACCTAACGAAACGTTGTCCAAAACCTAAATTAGCAAGTTAAAACTTCGTAAAACACTAAATAGAGTATAACACACCAATTTGATGCCTTAGGAATGCTCAATTCTATGCATGGACAAGTTTTTCACGTTTCATGCAATTTTGAACTTAACTTGGTCTATTGGCTTCTTTACCTAACGAAACGTTGTCCAAAAGCTAAAATAGCAAGTTAAGACTTCTAAGAACACTAAATATAGTATAACGGTCCAATTTCATGCCTTAGGAATGCTCAATTCTATGCATGGACAAGTTTTTCACGTTTCGTGCAATTTTGAACTTAACTTGGTCTATCGGCTTCTTTACCTAACGAAACGTTGTCCAACAGCTAAATAGCAAGTTAAGACTTCTAAGAACACTAAATAGAGTATAACGGACCAATTTTATGCCTTAGGAATGCTCAATTCTTTGCATGGACAAGTTTTTCACGTTTCGTGCAATTTTGAACTTAACTTGGTCTATTGGCTTCTTTACCTAACGAAACATTGTCCAAAAGCTAAACTAGCAAGTTAAGACTTCTAAGAACACAAAATAGAGTATAACGGTCCAATTTGATGCCTTAGGAATGCTCAATTCTATGCATAGACAAGTTTTTCACGTTTTGTCCGATTTTGAACTTAACTTGGTCTATGGGCTTCTTTACCTAACGAAACGTTGTCCAAAAGCTAAACTAGCAACTTAAAACTTCGTAGAACACTAAATAGAGTATAACGGTCCAATTTGATGCCTTAGGAATGCTCAGTTCTATGTGTAGACAAGTTTTCCTCGTTTGGTGTAATTTTGAGCTTCACTTGGTCTATTGGCTTCTTGACCTAACGAAACATTGTCCAAAAGCTAAACTAGCAAGTTAAGACTTCTAAAAACACTAAATAGAGTATAGCAGTCCAATTTGATGCCTTAGGAATGCTCAATTCTATGCATGAACAAGTTTTTCACGTTTCAAGCAATTTTGAACTTAACTTGGTCTATTGGCTTCTTTACCTAACGAAACGTTGTCCAAAAGCTAAAATAGCAAGTTAAGACTTCTAAGAACACTAAATATAGTATAACGGTCCAATTTCATGCCTTGGAATGCTCAATTCTATGCATGGAAAAGTTTTTCACGTTTCGTGCAATTTTGAACTTAACTTGGTCTATCGGCTTCTTTACCTAACGAAACGTTGTCCAACAGCTAAATATCAAGTTAAGACTTCTAAGAACACTAAATAGAGTATAACGGTCCAATTTGATGCCTTAGGAATGCTTAATTCTATACATAGACAAGTTTTTCACCTTTCGTGCAATTTTGAACTTAACTTGGTCTATTGGCCTCTTTACCTAATGAAACGTTTTCCGAAAGCTAAACTAGCAAGTGAAGACTTCTAAGAACACTAAATAGAGTATAACGGTCCAATTCGATGCCTTAGGAATGCTCAATTCTATGCATAGACAAGTTTTTCACGTTTCGTGCAATTTTGAACTTAACTTGGTCTATAGGCTTCTTTACCTAATGAAACGTTGTCTGAAAGCTAAAATGGCAAGTTAAGACTTCTAAGAACACTAAATAGAGTATAACGGTCCAATTCGATGCCTTAGGAATGCTCAATTCTATGCATGGACAAGTTTTTCACGTTTCGTGCAATTTTGAACTTAACTTGGTCTACTGGCTTCTTTACCTAACGAAACATTGTCCAAAAGCTAAAATAGCAAGTTAAGACTTCGAAGAACACTAAATATAGTATAACGGTCCAATTTGATGCCTTAGGAATGCTCAATTCTATGCATGGACAAGTTTTTCACGTTTCGTGCAATTTTGAACTTAACTTGGTCTATCGGCTTCTTTGCCTAACGAAACGTTGTCCAACAGCTAAACTAGCAAGTTAAAACTTCGTAAAACACTAAATAGAGTATAACACACCAATTTGATGCCTTAGGAATGCTCAATTCTATGCATGGACAAGTTTTTCACGTTTCATGCAATTTTGAACTTAACTTGGTCTATTGGCTTCTTTACCTAACGAAACGTTGTCCAAAAGCTAAAATAGCAAGTTAAGACTTCTAAGAACACTAAATATAGTATAACGGTCCAATTTCATGCCTTAGGAATGCTCAATTCTATGCATGGACAAGTTTTTCACGTTTCGTGCAATTTTGAACTTAACTTGGTCTATCGGCTTCTTTACCTAACGAAACGTTGTCCAACAGCTAAATAGCAAGTTAAGACTTCTAAGAACACTAAATAGAGTATAACGGACCAATTTGATGCCTTAGGAATGCTCAATTCTTTGCATGGACAAGTTTTTCACGTTTCGTGCAATTTTGAACTTAACTTGGTCTATTGGCTTCTTTACCTAACGAAACATTGTCCAAAAGCTAAAATAGCAAGTTAAGACTTCGTAGAACACTAAATATAGTATAACGGTCCAATTTGATGCCTTAGGAATGCTCAGTTCTATGCGTAGACAAGTTTTCCTCGTTTCGTGCTATTCTGAACTTAAGTTGGTTTATTGGCTTCTTTACCTAACGAAACGTTGTCCAAAACCTAAACTAGCAAGTTAAGACTTCTTAGAACTCTTAATAGAGTATAGCGGTTCAATTTGATGCCCTAGGAATGCTCAATTCTATGCCTGGACAAGTTTTTCACGTTTCGTGCAATTTTCAACTCAACTGGGTCTTGTGGCTTCTTTACCTAACGAAACGTTGTCCAAAGGCTAAACTAGCAAGTTAAGACTTCTAAGAACACTAAATAGAGTATAACGGTCCAATTTGATGCCTTAGGAATGCTCAATTCTATGCATGGACAAGTTTTTCACGTTTCGTGCAATTTTGAACTTAACTTGGTCGACTGGCTTCTTTACCTAACGAAACGTTGTCCAAAAGCTAAAATAGCAAGTTAAGACTTCGAAGAACACTAAATATAGTATAACGGTCCAATTCGATGCCTTAGGAATCCTCAATTCTATGCATGGACAAGTTTTTCACGTTTCGTGCAATTTTGAACTTAACTTGGTCTATCGGCTTCTTTGCCTAACGAAACGTTGTCCAAAAGCTAAACTAGCAAGTTAAACTTCGTAGAACACTAAATAGAGTATAACGGACCAATTTGATGCCTTAGGAATGCTCAATTCTTTGCATGGACAAGTTTTTCACGTTTTGTGCAATTTTGAATTTAACTTGGTCTATTGGCTTCTTTACCTAACGAAACATTGTCCAAAAGCTAAACTAGCAAGTTAAGACTTCTAAGAACACTAAATAGAGTATAACGGTCCAATTTGATGCCTTAGGAATGTTCAATTCTATCCATAGACAAGATTTTCACGTTTCGTGCAATTTTGAACTTAAATTGGTCTATTGGCTTCTTTACCTAGCAAAACATTTTCCAAAAGCTAAACTAGCAAGTTAAGACTTCTAAGAACACTAAATAGTGTATAACGGTCGAATTTGATGCCTTAGGAATGTTCAATTCTATGCATAAATAAGTTTTTCACGTTTTGTGCAATTTTGAACTTAACTTGGTCTATGGGCTTGTTTACCTAACGAAACGTTGTCCAAAAGCGAAACTAGCAAGTTAAGACTTCTAAGGACACTAAATAGAGTATAGCGGTCCAAGTTGATGCCTTAGGAATGCTTAATTCTATGCATAGACAAGTTTTTCACGTTTTGTCCAATTTTGAACTTAACTTGGTCTATGGGCTTCTTTACCTAACGAAACCTTTTTCAAAAGCTAAACTAGCAAGTTGAGACTTCAAAGCACAATAAATAGAGTATAACGGTCCAATTTGATGCCTCAGAAATGCTTAATTCTATGCATAGACAAGTTTTTCCCGTTTCGTGCAATTTTGAACTTAACTTGGTCTATGGCCTTCTTTACCTAACGAAACGTTGTCCAAAAGCTAAACTAGCAAGTTGAGACTTCTAAGAACACTAAATAGAGTATAACGGTCCAATTTGATGCCTTAGGAATGCTTAATTCTATGCATAGACAAGTTTTTCCCGTTTCGTGCAATTTTGAACTTAACTTGGTCTATTGGCTTCTTTACCTAACAAAACGTTGTCCAAAAGCTAAACTAGCAAGTTAAGACTTCTAAGAACACTAAATAGAGTATAACGGTCGAATTTGATGCCCTAGGAATGCTCAATTCTATGCATAGACAAGTTTCTCACGTTTCGTGCAATTTTGAACATAACTTGGTCTATCGGCTTCTTTACCTAACGAAACGTTGTCCAAAAGCTAAACTAGCAAGTTAAAACTTTGTAGAACACTAAATAGAGTATAACGGACCAATTTCATACCTTAGGAATGCTCAATTCTATGTATGCACAAATTTTTCACGTTTCGTGCAATTTTGAACTTAACTTGGTCTATTGGCTTCTTTACCTAACGAAACATTGTCCAAAAGCTAAACTAGCAAGTTAAGACTTCTAAGAACACTAAATAGAGTATAACGGTCCAATTGATGCCTTAGGAATGCTCAATTCTATGCATAGACAAGTTTTTCACGTTTTGTCCAATTTTGAACTTAACTTGGTCTATGGGCTTCTTTACCTAACGAAACGTTGTCCAAAAGCTAAACTAGCAACTTAAAACTTCGTAGAACACTAAATAGAGTATAAAGGTCCAATTTGATGCCTTAGGAATGCTCAGTTCTATGCGTAGACAAGTTTTCCTCGTTTGGTGCAATTTTGAGCTTAGCTTTGTCTATTGGCTTCTTGACCTAACGAAACATTGTCCAAAAGCTAAACTAGCAAGTTAAGACTTCTAAGAACACTAAATAGAGTATAGCAGTCCAATTTGATGCCTTAGGAATGCTCAATTCTATGCATGGAAAAGTTTTTCACGTTTCGTGCAATTTTGAACTTAACTTGGTCTATTGGCTTCTTTACCTAATGAAACGTTGTCCGAAAGCTAAACTAGCAAGTTAAGACTACGTAGAACACTAAATCGAGTATAACGGTCCAATTTGATTCCTTAGGAATGCTCAATTCTATCCATGGATAAGTTTTTCACGTTTCGTGTAATTTTGAACTTAACTTGGTCTATTGGCTTCTTTACCTAGCAAAACGTTGTCCAAAAGCTAAACTAGCAAGTTAAGACTTCTAAGAACACTAAATAGAGTATAACGGTCGAATTTGATGCCTTAGGAACGTTCAATTCTATGCATAGACAAGTTTTTCACGTTTCGTGCAATTTTGAACTTAACTTGGTCTATGGGCTTGTTTACCTAACGAAACGTTGTCCAAAAGCTAAACTAGCAAGTTAAAACTTCGTAGAACACTAAATAGAGTATAACGGTCCAATTTGATGCCTTAGGAATGCTCAATTCTATGCATGGACAAGTTTTTCACGTTTCGTGCAATTTTGAACTTAACTTGGTCTACTGGGTTCTTTACCTAACGAAACGTTGTCCAAAAGCTAAAATAGCAAGTTAAGACTTCTAAGAACACTAAATATAGTATAACGGTCCAATTTGATGCCTTAGAAATGCTCAATTCTATGCATGGACAAGTTTTTCTCGTTTCGTGTAATTTTGAACTTAACTTGGTCTATTGGCTTCTTTACCTAACGAAACATTGTCCAAAAGCTAAACTAGCAAGTTAAGACTTCTAAGAACACTAAATAGAGTATAACGGTCCAATTTGATGCCTTAGGAATGCTCAATTCTATGCATAGACAAGTTTTTCACGTTTTGTCCCATTTTGAACTTAACTTGGTCTATGGCTTCTTTACCTAACGAAACGTTGTCCAAAAGCTAAACTAGCAACTTAAAACTTCGTAGAACACTAAATAGAGTATAACGGTCCAATTTGATGCCTTAGGAATGCTTAGTTCTATGCGTAGACAAGTTTTCCTCGTTTGGTGCAATTTTGAGCTTAACTTGGTCTGTTGGCTTCTTGACCTAACGAAACATTGTCCAAAAGCTAAACTAGCAAGTTAAGACTTCCAAGAACACTAAATAGAGTATAGCAGTCCAATTTGATGCCATAAGAATGCTCAATTCTATGCATGGACAAGTTTTTCACGTTTCATGCAATTTTGAACTTAACTTGGTCTATTGGCTTCTTTACCTAACGACACGTTGTCCAAAAGCTAAAATAGCAAGTTAAGACTTCTAAGAACACCAAATATAGTATAACGGTCCAATTTGATGCCTTAGGAATGCTCAATTCTATGCATGGACAAGTTTTTCACGTTTCGTGCAATTTTGAACTTAACTTGGTCTATTGGCTTCTTTACCTAATGAAACGTTTTCCAAAAGCTAAACTAGCAAGTTAAGACTTCTAAGAACACCAAATACAGTATAACGGGGCAATTCGATGCCTTAGGAATGCTCAATTCTATGCATAGACAAGTTTTTCACGTTTCGTGTAATTTTGAACTAAACTTGGTCTATGGGCTTCTTTACCTAGCGAAACGTTGTCCAAAAGCTAAACTAGAAAGTTGAGACTTCTTAGAACACTTAATAGAGTATAGCGGTCCAATTTGATGCCTTAGGAATGCTCAATTCTATGCATGGACAAATTTTTCCCGTTTCGTGCAATTTTGAACTTAACTTGGTCTATTGGCTTCTTTACCTAATGAAACGTTGTCCGAAAGCTAAAATAGAAAGTTAAGACTTCTAAGAACACTAAATAGAGTATAACGGTCCAATTCGATGCCTTAGGAATGCTCAATTCTATGCATAGACAAGTTTTTCACGTTTCATGCAATTTTGAACTTAGTTTGGTCTATGGGCTTCTTTACCTAACGAAACGTTGTCCAAAAGCTAAACTGGCAAGTTAAAACTTCGTAGAACACTAAATAGAGTATAACGTCCAATTTGATGCCTTAGGAATGCTCAGTTCAATGCGTAGACAAGTTTTTCTCGTTTCGTGCTATTTTGAACTTAACTTGGTCTATTGTCTTCTTTACCTAACGAAACGTTGTCCAAAAGCTAAACTGGCAAGTTAAGACTTTTAAGAATACTAAATAGAGTATAGCGGTCCAATTTGATGCCTTAGGAATGCTCAATTCTATGCATGGACAAGTTTTTCACGTTTCGTGCAATTTTGAACTTAACTTGGTCTACTGGGTTCTTTACCTAACGAAACGTTGTCCAAAAGCTAAAATAGCAAGTTAAGACTTCTAAGAACACTAAATATAGTATAACGGTCCAATTTGATGCCTTAGAAATGCTCAATTCTATGCATGGACAAGTTTTTCTCGTTTCGTGTAATTTTGAACTTAACTTGGTCTATTGGCTTCTTTACCTAACGAAACATTGTCCAAAAGCTAAACTAGCAAGTTAAGACTTCTAAGAACACTAAATAGAGTATAACGGTCCAATTTGATGCCTTAGGAATGCTCAATTCTATGCATAGACAAGTTTTTCACGTTTTGTCCCATTTTGAACTTAACTTGGTCTATGGCTTCTTTACCTAACGAAACGTTGTCCAAAAGCTAAACTAGCAACTTAAAACTTCGTAGAACACTAAATAGAGTATAACGGTCCAATTTGATGCCTTAGGAATGCTTAGTTCTATGCGTAGACAAGTTTTCCTCGTTTGGTGCAATTTTGAGCTTAACTTGGTCTGTTGGCTTCTTGACCTAACGAAACATTGTCCAAAAGCTAAACTAGCAAGTTAAGACTTCTAAGAACACTAAATAGAGTATAGCAGTCCAATTTGATGCCATAAGAATGCTCCATTCTATGCATGGACAAGTTTTTCACGTTTCATGCAATTTTGAACTTAACTTGGTCTATTGGCTTCTTTACCTAACGACACGTTGTCCAAAAGCTAAAATAGCAAGTTAAGACTTCTAAGAACACCAAATATAGTATAACGGTCCAATTTGATGCCTTAGGAATGCTCAATTCTATGCATGGACAAGTTTTTCACGTTTCGTGCAATTTTGAACTTAACTTGGTCTATTGGCTTCTTTACCTAATGAAACGTTTTCCAAAAGCTAAACTAGCAAGTTAAGACTTCTAAGAACACCAAATACAGTATAACGGGGCAATTCGATGCCTTAGGAATGCTCAATTCTATGCATAGACAAGTTTTTCACGTTTCGTGTAATTTTGAACTAAACTTGGTCTATGGGCTTCTTTACCTAGCGAAACGTTGTCCAAAAGCTAAACTAGAAAGTTGATACTTCTTAGAACACTTAATAGAGTATAGCGGTCCAATTTGATGCCTTAGGAATGCTCAATTCTATGCCTGGACAACTTTTTCACGATTCGTGCAATTTTCAACTCAACTGGGTCTAGTGGCTTCTTTACCTAACGAAACGTTGTCCAAAAGCTAAACTAGCAAGTTAAGACTGTAAGAACACTTAATAGAGTATAGCGGTCCAATTTGATCCCTTAGGATTGCTCAATTCTATGCCTGGACAAGTTTTTCACGTTTCGTGCAATTTTCAACTCAATTGGGTCTAGTGGCTTCTTTACCTAACGAAACGTTGTCCAAAAGCTAAACTGGTAAGTTAAGACTTCTAAGAACACTAAATAGAGTATAACGGTCGAATTTGATGCCTTAGGAATGCTCAATTCTATCCATGGACAAGTTTTTCACGTTTTGTGCAATTTTGAACTTAACTTGGTCTATTGGCTTCTTTACCTAGCAAAACGTTGTCCAAAAGCTAAACTATCCAGTTAAGACTTCTAAGAACACTAAATAGACTATAACGGTCGAATTTGATGCCTAAGAAATGCTCAATTCTATGCATAGACAAGTTTTTCACGTTTCGTGCAATTTTGAACTTAGCTTGGTCTATCGGCTTCTTTACCTAACGAAACGTTGTCCAAAAGCTAAACTAGCAAGTTAAGACTTCTAAGGACACTAAATAGAGTATAACTGTCCAATTTGATGCCTTAGGAATGCTTAATTCTATGCATAGACAAATTTTTCGCGTTTTGTCCAACTTTGAACTTAACTTGGTCTATGGGCTTCTTTACCAAACGAAACGTTCTCTAAAAGCTAAACTAGCAAGTTGAGACTTCTAAGAACACTAAATAGAGTATAAAGGTCCATTTTGATGCCTTAGGAATGCTCAGTTCTATGCGTAGACAATTTTTCCTCGTTTGGTGCAATTTTGAGCTTACCTTGGTCTATTGGATTCTTGACCTAACGAAACATTGTCCCAAAGCTAAACTAGAAAGTTAAGACTTCTAAGAACACTAAATAGAGTATAGCAGTCCAATTTGATGCCTTAGGAATGCTCAATTCTATGCATGGACAAGTTTTTCACGTTTCGTGCAATTTTGAACTTAACTTGGTCTATTGCCTTCTTTACCTAACGAAACGTTGTCCAAAAGCTAAAGAAGCAAGTTAAGACTTCTAAGAACACTAAATATAGTATAACGGTCCAATTTGATGCCTTAGGAATGCTCAATTCTATGCAAGGACAAGTCTTTCACGTTTCGTGCAATTTTGAACTTAACTTGGTCTATCGGCTTCTTTATCTAACGAAACGTTGTCCAAAAGCTAAACTAGCAAGTTAATACTTCTAACAACACTAAATAGAGTATAACGGTCCAATTTGATGCCTTAGGAATGCTTAATTCTATGCATAGACAAGTTTTTCACGTTTCGTGCAATTTTGAACTTAACTTGGTCTATTGGCTTCTTTACTTAATGAAACGTTGTCCGAAAGCTAAACTAGCAAGTTAAGACTTCTAAGAACACTAAATAGAGTATAACGGTCCAATTCGATGCCTTAGGAATGCTTAATTCTATGCATAGACAAGTTTTTCACGTTTCGTGCAATTTTGAACTTAACTTGGTCTATGGGCTTCTTTACCTAACGAAACGTTGTCCAAAAGCTAAACTAGCAAGTTAAAACTTCGTAGAACACTAAATAGAGTATAACGGTCCAATTTGATGCCTTAGGAACGCTCAGTTCTATGCGTAGACAAGTTTTCCTCGTTTCGTGCTCTTTTGAACTTAACTTGGTGTATTGGCTTCTTTACCTAACGAAACGTTGTCTAAAAGCTAAACTAGAAAGTTAAGACTTCTAAGAACACTTAATAGAGTATAGCGGAGGAATTTGATGTTTTAGGAATGCTCAATTCTATGCCTGGACAAGTTTTTCACGTTTCGTGCAATTTTCAACTCAACTGGGTCTAGTGGCTTCTTTACCTAACGAAACGTTGTCCCAAAGCTAAACTAGCAAGTTAAGACTTCTAACAACACTAAATAGAGTATAACGGTCCAATTTGATGCCTTAGGAATGCTCAATTCTATCCATGGACAAGTTTTTCACGTTTCGTGCAATTTTGAACTTAACTTGGTCTATTGGCTTTTTTACCTAGCAAAACGTTGTCCTAAACTAGCAAGTTAAGACTTCTAAGAACACTAAATAGAGTATAACGGTCGAATTTGATGCCTTAGGAATGTTCAATTCTATGCATAGACAAGTTTTTCACGTTTCGTGCAATTTTGAACTTAACTTGGTCTATGGGCTTGTTTACTTAACGAAACGTTGTCCAAAAGCTAAACTAGCAAGTAAAGACTTCCAAGGACACTAAATAGAGTATAACGGTCCAAGTTGATGCCTTAGGAATGCTTAATTCTATGCATAGACAAGTTTTTCATGTTTTGTCCAATTTTGAACTTAACTTTGTCTATGGGCTTCTTTACCTAACGAAACATTGTCCAAATGCTAAACTAGCAAGTTGAGACTTCTAAGAACACTAAATAGAGTATAACGGTCCAATTTGATTCCTTAGGAATGCTGAATTCTATGCATAGACAAGTTTTTCCCGTTTCGTGCAATTTTGAACTTAACTTGGTCTATTGGCTTCTTTACCTAATGAAACGTTGTCTGAAAGCTAAAATTGCAAGTTAAGACTTCTAAGAACACTAAATAGAGTATAACGGTCCAATTCGATGGCTTAGGAATGCTCAATTCTATGCATGGACAAGTTTTTCACGTTTCGTGCAATTTTGAACTTAACTTGGTCTACTGGCTTCTTTACCTAACGAAACGTTGTTCAAAAGCTAAAATAGCAAGTTAAGACGTCGAAGAACACTAAATATAGTATAACGGTCCAATTTGATGCCTTAGGAATGCTCAATTCTATGCATGGACAAGTTTTTCACGTTTCGTGCAATTTTGAACTTAACTTGGTCTATCGGCTTCTTTACCTAACGAAACGTTGTCCAAAAGCTAAACTAGCAAGTTAAAACTTCGTAGAACACTAAATAGAGTATAACGGACCAATTTGATGCCTTAGGAATGCTCAATTCTTTGCATGGACAAGTTTTTCACGTTTCATGCAATTTTGAACTGAACTTGGTCTATTGGCTTCTTTACCTAACGAAACATTGTCCAAAAGCTAAACTAGCAAGTTAAGACTTCTAAGAACACTAAATAGAGTGTAACGGTCCAATTTGATGCCTTAGGAATGCTCAATTCTATGCATGGACAAGTTTTTCACGTTTTGTCCAATTTTGAACTTAACTTGGTCTATGGACTTCTTTACCTAACGAAACGTTGTCCAAAAGCTAAAATAGAACCTTAAAACTTCGTAGAACACTAAATAGAGTATAACGGTCCAATTTGATGCCTTAGGAATGCTCAGTTCTATGTGTAGGCAAGTTTTCCTCGTTTGGTGCAACTTTGAGCTTAACTTGGTTTATTGGCTTCTTGACCTAACGAAACATTGTCCAAAAGCTAAACTAGCAAGTTAAGACTTCTAAGAACACTAAATAGAGTATAGCAGTCCAATTTGATGCCTTAGGAATGCTCAATTCTATGCATGGACAAGTTTTTCACCTTTCATGCATTTTTGAACTTAACTTGGTCTATTGGCTTCTTTACCTAACGAAACCTTGTCCCAAAGCTAAAATAGCAAGTTAAGACTTCTAAGAACACTAAATATAGTATAACGGTCCAATTTCATGCCTTAGGAATGCTCAATTCTATGCATGGACAAGTTTTTCACGTTTCATGCAATTTTGAACTTAACTTGGTCTATCGGCTTCTTTACCTAACGAAACGTTGTCCAAAAGCTAAATAGCAAGTTAAGACTTCTAAGAACACTAAATAGAGTATAACGGTCCAATTTGATGCCTTAGGAATGCTTAATTCTATGCATAGACAAGTTTTTCACGTTTCGTGCAATTTTGAACTTAACTTGGTCTATTGGCTTCTTTACCTAATGAAACGTTTTCCGAAAGCTAAACTAGCAAGTTAAGAATTCTAAGAACACTAAATAGAGTGTAACGGTCCAATTTGATGCCTTAGGAATGCTCAATTCTATGCATAGACAAGTTTTTCACGTTTCGTGCAATTTTGAACTTAACTTGGTCTATGGGCTTCTTTACCTAACGAAACGTTGTCCAAAATCTAAACTAGCAAGTTAAAACTTCGTAGAACACTAAATAGAGTATAACTGTCCAATTTGATGCCTTAGGAATGCTCAGTTCTATGCGTAGACAAGTTTTCCTCGTTTCGTGCTATTTTGAACTTAACTTGGTTTATTGGCTTCTTTACCTAACGAAACGTTGTCCAAAAGCTAAACTAGCAAGTTAAGACTTCTTAGAACACTTAATAGAGTATAGCGGTCCAATTTGATGCCTTAGGAATGCTCAATTATATGACTGGACAAGTTTTTCACGTTTCGTGCAATTTTCAACTCAACTGGGTCTAGTGGCTTCTCTTCCTAACGAAACGTTGTCCAAAAGCTAAACTAGAGAGTTAAGACTTCTAAGAACACTAAATAGAGTATAACGGTCCAATTTGATGCCTTAGGAATGCTCAATTCTATCCATGGACAAGTTTTTCACGTTTCGTGCAATTTTGAACTTAACTTGGTCTATTGGCTTTTTTACCTAACGAAACATTGTCCAAAAGCTAAACTAGCAAGTTAAGACTTCTAAGAACACTCAATAGAGTATAACGGTCCAATTTGATGCCTTATGAATGCTCAATTCTATGCCTGGACAAGTTTTTCACGTTTCGTGCAATTTTCAACTCAACTGGGTCTAGTGGCTTCTTTACCTAACGAAACGTTGTCCAAAAGCTAAACTGGTAAGTTAAGACTTCTAAGAACACTAAATAGAATATAACGGTCCAATTTGATGCCTTAGGAATGCTCAATTCTATGCATGGACAAGTTTTTCACGTTTCGTGCAATTTTGAACTTAACTTCGTCTACTGGCTTCTTTACCTAACGAAACGTTGTCCAAAAGCGAAAATAGCAAGTTAAGACTTCGAAGAACACTAAATAGAGTATAACGGTCCAATTCGATGCCTTAGGAATGCTTAATTCTATGCATAGACAAGTTTTTCACGTTTCGTGCAATTTTGAACTTAACTTGGTCTATGGGCTTCTTTACCTAACGAAACGTTGTCCAAAAGCTAAACTAGCAAGTTAAAACTTCGTAGAACACTAAATAGAGTATAACGGTCCAATTTGATGCCTTAGGAACGCTCAGTTCTATGCGTAGACAAGTTTTCCTCGTTTCGTGCTCTTTTGAACTTAACTTGGTGTATTGGCTTCTTTACCTAACGAAACGTTGTCTAAAAGCTAAACTAGAAAGTTAAGACTTCTAAGAACACTTAATAGAGTATAGCGGAGGAATTTGATGTTTTAGGAATGCTCAATTCTATGCCTGGACAAGTTTTTCACGTTTCGTGCAATTTTCAACTCAACTGGGTCTAGTGGCTTCTTTACCTAACGAAACGTTGTCCCAAAGCTAAACTAGCAAGTTAAGACTTCTAACAACACTAAATAGAGTATAACGGTCCAATTTGATGCCTTAGGAATGCTCAATTCTATCCATGGACAAGTTTTTCACGTTTCGTGCAATTTTGAACTTAACTTGGTCTATTGGCTTTTTTACCTAGCAAAACGTTGTCCTAAACTAGCAAGTTAAGACTTCTAAGAACACTAAATAGAGTATAACGGTCGAATTTGATGCCTTAGGAATGTTCAATTCTATGCATAGACAAGTTTTTCACGTTTCGTGCAATTTTGAACTTAACTTGGTCTATGGGCTTGTTTACTTAACGAAACGTTGTCCAAAAGCTAAACTAGCAAGTAAAGACTTCCAAGGACACTAAATAGAGTATAACGGTCCAAGTTGATGCCTTAGGAATGCTTAATTCTATGCATAGACAAGTTTTTCATGTTTTGTCCAATTTTGAACTTAACTTTGTCTATGGGCTTCTTTACCTAACGAAACATTGTCCAAATGCTAAACTAGCAAGTTGAGACTTCTAAGAACACTAAATAGAGTATAACGGTCCAATTTGATTCCTTAGGAATGCTGAATTCTATGCATAGACAAGTTTTTCCCGTTTCGTGCAATTTTGAACTTAACTTGGTCTATTGGCTTCTTTACCTAATGAAACGTTGTCTGAAAGCTAAAATTGCAAGTTAAGACTTCTAAGAACACTAAATAGAGTATAACGGTCCAATTCGATGGCTTAGGAATGCTCAATTCTATGCATGGACAAGTTTTTCACGTTTCGTGCAATTTTGAACTTAACTTGGTCTACTGGCTTCTTTACCTAACGAAACGTTGTTCAAAAGCTAAAATAGCAAGTTAAGACGTCGAAGAACACTAAATATAGTATAACGGTCCAATTTGATGCCTTAGGAATGCTCAATTCTATGCATGGACAAGTTTTTCACGTTTCGTGCAATTTTGAACTTAACTTGGTCTATCGGCTTCTTTACCTAACGAAACGTTGTCCAAAAGCTAAACTAGCAAGTTAAAACTTCGTAGAACACTAAATAGAGTATAACGGACCAATTTGATGCCTTAGGAATGCTCAATTCTTTGCATGGACAAGTTTTTCACGTTTCATGCAATTTTGAACTGAACTTGGTCTATTGGCTTCTTTACCTAACGAAACATTGTCCAAAAGCTAAACTAGCAAGTTAAGACTTCTAAGAACACTAAATAGAGTGTAACGGTCCAATTTGATGCCTTAGGAATGCTCAATTCTATGCATGGACAAGTTTTTCACGTTTTGTCCAATTTTGAACTTAACTTGGTCTATGGACTTCTTTACCTAACGAAACGTTGTCCAAAAGCTAAAATAGAACCTTAAAACTTCGTAGAACACTAAATAGAGTATAACGGTCCAATTTGATGCCTTAGGAATGCTCAGTTCTATGTGTAGGCAAGTTTTCCTCGTTTGGTGCAACTTTGAGCTTAACTTGGTTTATTGGCTTCTTGACCTAACGAAACATTGTCCAAAAGCTAAACTAGCAAGTTAAGACTTCTAAGAACACTAAATAGAGTATAGCAGTCCAATTTGATGCCTTAGGAATGCTCAATTCTATGCATGGACAAGTTTTTCACCTTTCATGCATTTTTGAACTTAACTTGGTCTATTGGCTTCTTTACCTAACGAAACCTTGTCCCAAAGCTAAAATAGCAAGTTAAGACTTCTAAGAACACTAAATATAGTATAACGGTCCAATTTCATGCCTTAGGAATGCTCAATTCTATGCATGGACAAGTTTTTCACGTTTCGTGCAATTTTGAACTTAACTTGGTCTATCGGCTTCTTTACCTAACGAAACGTTGTCCAAAAGCTAAATAGCAAGTTAAGACTTCTAAGAACACTAAATAGAGTATAACGGTCCAATTTGATGCCTTAGGAATGCTTAATTCTATGCATAGACAAGTTTTTCACGTTTCGTGCAATTTTGAACTTAACTTGGTCTATTGGCTTCTTTACCTAATGAAACGTTTTCCGAAAGCTAAACTAGCAAGTTAAGAATTCTAAGAACACTAAATAGAGTGTAACGGTCCAATTTGATGCCTTAGGAATGCTCAATTCTATGCATAGACAAGTTTTTCACGTTTCGTGCAATTTTGAACTTAACTTGGTCTATGGGCTTCTTTACCTAACGAAACGTTGTCCAAAATCTAAACTAGCAAGTTAAAACTTCGTAGAACACTAAATAGAGTATAACTGTCCAATTTGATGCCTTAGGAATGCTCAGTTCTATGCGTAGACAAGTTTTCCTCGTTTCGTGCTATTTTGAACTTAACTTGGTTTATTGGCTTCTTTACCTAACGAAACGTTGTCCAAAAGCTAAACTAGCAAGTTAAGACTTCTTAGAACACTTAATAGAGTATAACGGTCCAATTTGATGCCTTAGGAATGCTCAATTATATGACTGGACAAGTTTTTCACGTTTCGTGCAATTTTCAACTCAACTGGGTCTAGTGGCTTCTCTTCCTAACGAAACGTTGTCCAAAAGCTAAACTAGAGAGTTAAGACTTCAAAGAACACTAAATAGAGTATAACGGTCCAATTTGATGCCTTAGGAATGCTCAATTCTATCCATGGACAAGTTTTTCACGTTTCGTGCAATTTTGAACTTAACTTGGTCTATTGGCTTTTTTACCTAACGAAACATTGTCCAAAAGCTAAACTAGCAAGTTAAGACTTCTAAGAACACTCAATAGAGTATAACTGTCCAATTTGATGCCTTATGAATGCTCAATTCTATGCCTGGACAAGTTTTTCACGTTTCGTGCAATTTTCAACTCAACTGGGTCTAGTGGCTTCTTTACCTAACGAAACGTTGTCCAAAAGCTAAACTGGTAAGTTAAGACTTCTAAGAACACTAAATAGAATATAACGGTCCAATTTGATGCCTTAGGAATGCTCAATTCTATGCATGGACAAGTTTTTCACGTTTCGTGCAATTTTGAACTTAACTTCGTCTACTGGCTTCTTTACCTAACGAAACGTTGTCCAAAAGCGAAAATAGCAAGTTAAGACTTCGAAGAACACTAAATATAGTATAACGGTCCAATTTGATGCCTTAGGAATGCTCAATTCTATGCATGGACAAGTTTTTCACGTTTCGTGCAATTTTGAACTTAACTTGGTCTATCGGCTTCTTTACCTAACGAAACGTTGTCCGAAAGCTAAACTAGCAAGTTAAAACTTCGTAGAACACTAAATAGAGTATAACGGACCAATTTGATGCCTTAGGAATGCTCAATTCTTTGCATGGATAAGTTTTTCACGTTTTGTGCAATTTTGAACTTAACTTGGTCTATTGGCTTCTTTACCGAACGAAACATTGTCCAAAAGCTAAACTAGCAAGTTAAGACTTCTAAGAACACTAAATAGAGTATAACGGTCCAATTTGATGCCTTAGGAATGTTCAATTCTATGCATGGACAAGTTTTTCACGTTTCGTGCAATTTTGAACTTAACTTGGTCTATGGGCTTGTTTACTTAACGAAACGTTGTCCAAAAGCTAAACTAGCAAGTTAAGACTTCTAAGGACACTAAATAGAGTATAACGGTCCAAGTTGATGCCTTAGGAATGCTTAATTCTATGCATAGACAAATTTTTCACGTGTTGTTCAATTTTGAACTTAACTTGGTCTATTGGCTTCTTTACCTAACGAAACATTGTCCAAAAGCTAAACTAGAAACTTGAGACTTCTAAGAACACTAAATAGAGTATAACGGTCCAATTTGATTCCTTAGGAATGCTTAATTCTATGCATAGACAAGTTTTTCCCGTTTTGTGCAATTTTGAACTTAACTTGGTCTATTGGCTTCTTTACCTAATGAAACGTTGTCTGAAAGCTAAAATGGCAAGTTAAGACTTCTAAGAACACTAAATAGAGTATAACAGTCCAATTTGATGCCTTACGAATGCTCAATTCTATGCATGGACAAGTTTTTCACGTTTCGTGCAATTTTGAACTTAACCTTGTCTATCGGCTTTTTTACCAAACGAAACGTTGTCCAAAAGCTAAACTCGTAAGTTAAAACTTCGTAGAACACTAAATAGAGTATAACGGACCAATTTGATGCCTTAGGAATGCTCAATTCTTTGCATGGACAAGTTTTTCACGTTTCGTGCAATTTCGAACTTAACTTGGTCTATTGGCTTCTTTACCTAACGAAACATTGTCCAAAAGCTAAACTAGCAAGTTAAGACTTCTAAGAACACTAAATAGAGTATAACGGTCCAATTTGATGCCTTAGCAATGCTCAATTCTTTGCATAAACAAGTTTTTCACGTTTCGTGCAATTTTGAACTTAACTTGGTCTATTGGCTTCTTTACCTAATGAAACGTTGTCTGAAAGCTAAAATGGCAAGTTAAGACTTCTAAGAACACTAAATAGTGTATAGCGGTCCAATTCGATGCCTTAGGAATGCTCAATTCTATGCATGGACAAGTTTTTCACGTTTCGTGCAATTTTGAACATAACTTGGTCTACTGGCTTCTTTACCTAACGAAACATTGTCCAAAAGCTAAAATAGCAAGTTAAGACTTCGAAGAACACTAAATATAGTATAACGGTCCAATTTGATGCCTTAGGAATGCTCAATTCTATGCATGGACAAGTTTTTCACGTTTCGTGCAATTTTGAACTTAACTTGGTCTATCGGCTTGTTTACCAAACGAAACGTTGTCCGAAAGCTAAACTAGCAAGTTAAAATTTCGTAGAACACTAAATAGAGTATAACGGACCAATTTGATGCCTTAGGAATGCTCAATTCTTTGCATGGACAAGTTTTTCACGTTTTGTGCAATTTTGAACTTAACTTGGTCTATTGGCTTCTTTACCTAACGAAACATTGTCCAAAAGCTAAACTAGCAAGTTGAGACTTCTAAGAACACTAAATAGAGTATAACGGACCAATTTGATTCCTTAGGAATGCTTAATTCTATGCATAGACAAGTTTTTCCCGTTTTGTGCAATTTTGAACTTAACTTGGTCTATTGGCTTCTTTACCTAATGAAACGTTGTCTGAAAGCTAAAATGGAAAGTTAAGACTTCTAAAAACACTAAAAAGAGTATAACGGTCCAATTTGATGCCTTACGAATGCTCAATTCTATGCATGGACAAGTTTGTCACGTTTCATGCAATTTTGAACTTAACTTGGTCTATCGGCTTCTTTACCAAACGAAACGTTGTCCAAAAGCTAAACTCGCAAGTTAAAACTTCGTAGAACACTAAATAGAGTATAACGGACCAATTTGATGCCTTAGGAATGCTCCATTCTTTGCATGGACAAGTTTTTCACGTTTCGTGCAATTTTGAACTTAACTTGGTCTATTGGCTTCTTTACCTAACGAAACATTGTCCAAAAGCTAAACTAGCAAGTTAAGACTTCTAAGAACACTAAATAGAGTATAACGGTCCAATTTGATGCCTTAGCAATGCTCAATTCTATGCATAGACAAGTTTTTCACGTTTCGTGCAATTTTGAACTTAACTTGGTCTATTGGCTTCTTTACCTAACGAAACATTGTCCAAAAGCTAAACTAGCAAGTTAAGACTTCTAAGAACACTAAATAGAGTATAACGGTCCAATTTGATGCCTTAGCAATGCTCAATTCTATGCATAGACAAGTTTTTCACGTTTCGTGCAATTTTGAACTTAACTTGGGCTATTGGCTTCTTTACCTAATGAAACGTTTTCCGAAAGCTAAACGTGCAAGTTAAGACTTCTAAGGACACTAAATAGAGTATAACGGTCCAAGTTGATGCCTTACGAATGGTTAATTCTATGCATAGACAAGTTTTTCACGTGTTGTCCAATTTTGAACTTAACTTGGTCTATGGGCTTCTTTACCTAACGAAACATTGTCCAAAAGCTAAACTAGCAAGTTGAGACTTCCAAGAACACTAAATAGAGTATAGCGGTCCAATTTGATGCCTTAGGAATGCTCAATTCTATGCCTGGACAAGTTTTTCACGTTTCGTGCAATTTTCAACTCAACTGGGTCTAGTGGCTTCGTTACCTAACGAAACGTTGTCCAATAGCTAAACTATCAAGTTAAGACTTCTAAGAACACTAAATAGAGTATAACTGTCGAATTTGATGCCTTAGGAATGCTCAATTCTATGCATAGACTAGTTTTTCACGTTTCGTGCAATTTTGAACTTAACTTGGTCTATCGGCTTCTTTACCTAACGAAACGTTGTCCAAAAGCTAAATAGCAAGTTAAGACTTCTAAAAACACTAAATAGAGTATAACGGTCCAATTTGATGCCTTAGGAATGCTTAATTCTATGCATAGACAAGTTTTTCACGTTTCGTGCAATTTTGAACTTAACTTGGGCTATTGGCTTCTTTACCTAATGAAACGTTTTCCGAAAGCTAAACGTGCAAGTTAAGACTTCTAAGGACACTAAATAGAGTATAACGGTCCAAGTTGATGCCTTACGAATGGTTAATTCTATGCATAGACAAGTTTTTCACGTGTTGTCCAATTTTGAACTTAACTTGGTCTATGGGCTTCTTTACCTAACGAAACATTGTCCAAAAGCTAAACTAGCAAGTTGAGACTTCCAAGAACACTAAATAGAGTATAGCGGTCCAATTTGATGCCTTAGGAATGCTCAATTCTATGCCTGGACAAGTTTTTCACGTTTCGTGCAATTTTCAACTCAACTGGGTCTAGTGGCTTCGTTACCTAACGAAACGTTGTCCAATAGCTAAACTATCAAGTTAAGACTTCTAAGAACACTAAATAGAGTATAACTGTCGAATTTGATGCCTTAGGAATGCTCAATTCTATGCATAGACAAGTTTTTCACGTTTCGTGCAATTTTGAACTTAACTTGGTCTATTGGCTTCTTTACCTAACGAAACATTGTCCAAAAGCTAAACTAGCAAGTTAAGACTTCTAAGAACACTAAATAGAGTATAACGGTCCAATTTGATGCCTTAGCAATGCTCAATTCTATGCATAGACAAGTTTTTCACGTTTCGTGCAATTTTGAACTTAACTTGGGCTATTGGCTTCTTTACCTAATGAAACGTTTTCCGAAAGCTAAACGTGCAAGTTAAGACTTCTAAGGACACTAAATAGAGTATAACGGTCCAAGTTGATGCCTTACGAATGGTTAATTCTATGCATAGACAAGTTTTTCACGTGTTGTCCAATTTTGAACTTAACTTGGTCTATGGGCTTCTTTACCTAACGAAACATTGTCCAAAAGCTAAACTAGCAAGTTGAGACTTCCAAGAACACTAAATAGAGTATAGCGGTCCAATTTGATGCCTTAGGAATGCTCAATTCTATGCCTGGACAAGTTTTTCACGTTTCGTGCAATTTTCAACTCAACTGGGTCTAGTGGCTTCGTTACCTAACGAAACGTTGTCCAATAGCTAAACTATCAAGTTAAGACTTCTAAGAACACTAAATAGAGTATAACTGTCGAATTTGATGCCTTAGGAATGCTCAATTCTATGCATAGACTAGTTTTTCACGTTTCGTGCAATTTTGAACTTAACTTGGTCTATCGGCTTCTTTACCTAACGAAACGTTGTCCAAAAGCTAAATAGCAAGTTAAGACTTCTAAAAACACTAAATAGAGTATAACGGTCCAATTTGATGCCTTAGGAATGCTTAATTCTATGCATAGACAAGTTTTTCACGTTTCGTGCAATTTTGAACTTAACTTGGTCTATTGGCTTCTTTACCTAATGAAACGTTTTCCGAAAGCTAAACTAGCAAGTTAAGACTTCTAAGAACACTAAATAGAGTATAACGGTCAAGTTCGATGCCTTAGGAATGCTCAATTCTATGCATAGACAAGTTTTTCACGTTTCGTGCAATTTTGAACTTAACTTGGTCTATGGGCTTCTTTACCTAACGAAACGTTGTCCAAAATCTAAAATAGCAAGTTAAAACTTCGTAGAACACTAAATAGCGTATAACCGTCCAATTTGATGCCTTAGGAATGCTGAGTTCTATGCGTAGACAAGTTTTCCTCTTTTCGTGCTATTTTGAACTTAACGTGATTTATTGGCTTATTTACCTAACGAAACGTTGTCCAAAAGCTAAACTAGAAAGTTAAGACTTCTTAGAACACTTAATAGAGTATAGCGGTCTAATTTAATGCCTTAGGAATGCTCAATTCTATGCCTGGACAAATTTTTCACGTTTCGTGCAATTTTCAACTCAACTGGGTCTAGTGGCTTCTTTACCTAACGAAACGTTGTCCAAAAGCTAAACTCGCAAGTTAAGACTTCTAAGAACACTAAATAGAGTATAACGGTCAAATTTGATGCCTTAGAAATGCTCAATTCTATCCGTCGACAAGTTTTTCACGTTTCGTGCAATTTTGAACTTAACTTGGTCTATGGTCTTCTTTACCTAGCGAAACGTTGTCCAAAAGCTAAACTATCAAGTTAAGACTTCTAAGAACACTAAATAGAGTATAACGGTCGAATTTGATGCCTTAGGAATGCTCAATTCTATGCATAGACTAGTGTTTCACGTTTCGTGCAATTTTGAACTTAACTTGGTCTATCGGCTTCTTTACCTAACGAAACGTTGTCCAAAAGCTAAACTAGCAACTTAAAACTTCGTAGAACACTAAATAGAGTATAACGGTCCAATTTGATGCCTTAGGAATGCTCAGTTCCATGCGTAGACAAGTTTTACTCGTTTGGTGCAATTTTGAGCTTAACCTGGTCGATGGGCTTCTTTACGTAACGAAACATTGTCCAAAAGCTAAACTAGCAAGTTAAGACTTCTAAGAACACTTAATAGAGTATAGCGGTCCAATTTGATGCCTTAGGAATGCTCAATTCTATGCCTGGACAAGTTTTTCTTGTTTCGTGCAATTTTCAACTCAACTGGGTCTAGTGGCTTCTTTACCTAACGAAACGTTGTCCAAAAGCTAAACTGGTAAGTTAAGACTTCTAAGAACACTAAATAGAATATAACGATTCAATTTGATGCTTTAGGAATGCTCAATTCTATCCATGGACAAGTTTTTCACGTTTCGTGCAATTTTGAACTTAACTTGGTCTATTGGCTTCTTTACCTAGCAAAACGTTGTCCAAAAGCTAAACTAGCAAGTTAAGACTTCTAAGAACACTTAAAAGAGTATGGCGGTCCAATTTGATGCCTTAGGAATGCTCAATTCTATGCTTGGACAAGTTTTTCACGTTTCGTGTAATTTTCAACTCAACTGGGTCTAGTGGCTTCTTTACCTAACGAAGCGTTGTCCAAAAGCTAAACTGGCAAGTTAAGACTTCTAAGAACACTAAATAGAGTATAACGGTCCAATTTGATGCCTTAGGAATGCTCAATTCTATCCGTGGACAAGTTTTTCACGTTTCGTGCAATTTTGAACTTAACTTGGTCTATTGGCTTCTTTACCTAGCAAAGCGTTGTCCAAAAGCTAAACTATCAAGTTAACACTTCTAAGAACACTAAATAGAGTATAACGGTCGAATTTCATGCCTTAGGAATGCTCAATTCTATGCATAGACTAGTTTTTCACGTTTCGTGTAATTTTGAACTTAACTTGGTCTATCGGCTTCTTTACCTAACGAAACGTTGTCAAAAAGCTAAACCCGCAACTTAAAAATTCGTAGAACACTAAATTGAGTATAACAGTCCAATTTGATGCCTTAGAAATGCCCAGTTCTATGCGTAGACAAGTTTTACTCGTTTGGTGCAATTTTGAGCTTAACCTCATCTATGGGCTTATTTACCTAACGAAACATTGTCCAAAAGCTAAACTAGCAAGTTAAGACTTCTAAGAACACTCAATAGAGTATAGCGGTCCAATTTGATGCCTTAGGAATGCTCAATTCTGTGCCTGGACAAGTTTTTCACGTTTCGTGCAATTTTCAACTCAACTGGGTCTAGTGGCTTCTTTACCTAACGAAACGTTGTCCAAAAGCTAAACTGGTAAGTTAAGACTTCTAAGAACACTAAATAGAATATAACGGTCCAATTTGATGCCTTAGGAATGCTCAATTCTATCCATGGACAAGTTTTTCACGTTCGTGCAATTTTGAACTTAACTTGGTCTATTGGCTTCTTTACCTAGCGAAACGTTGTCCAAAAGCTAAACTAGCAAGTTAAGACTTCTAAGAACACTAAATAGAGTATAACGGTCGAATTTGATGACTTAGGAATGTTCAATTCTATGCATAGACAAGTTTTTCACGTTTCGTGCAATTTTGAACTTAACTTGGTCTATGGGGTTGTTTACCTAACGAAACGTTGACCAAAAGCTAAACTAGCAAGTTAAGACTTCTAAGGACACTAAATAGAGTATAACGGTCCAAGTTGATGCCTTAGCAATGCTCAATTCTATGCATAGACAAGTTTTTCCCGTTTCGTGCAATTTTGAACTTAACTTGGTCTATTGGCTTCTTTACGTAATGAAACGTTGTCCGAAAGCTAAACTAGCAAGTTAAGACTTCTAAGAACACTAAATAGAGTATAACGGTCCAATTCGATGCCTTAGGAATGCTCAATTCTATGCATAGACAAGTTTTTCACGTTTCGTGCAATTTTGAACTTAGCTTGGTCTATGGGCTTCTTTACCTAACGAAACGTTGTCCAAAAGCTAAACTAGCAAGTTAAAGCTTCGTAGAACACTAAATAGAGTATAGCGGTCCAATTTGATGCCTTTGGAATGCTCAGTTCTATGCGTAGACAAGTTTTCCTCGTTTCGTGCTATTTTGAACTTAACTTGGTCTATTGGCTTCTTTACCTAACAAAACGTTGTGCCAAAGCTAAACTAGCAGGTTAAGACTTCTAAGAATACTAAATAGAGTATAGCGGTCCAATTTGATGGCTTAGGAATGCTCAATTCTATGCATGGACAAGTTTTTCACGTTTCGTGCAATTTTGAACTTAACTTGGTCTACTGGCTTCTTTACCTAACGAAACGTTGTCCAAAAGCTGAAATAGCAAGTTAAGACTTCTAAGAACACTAAATATAGTATAACGGTCCAATTTGATGCCTTAGGAATGCTCAATTTTTTGAATGGGCAAGTTTTTCACGTTTTGTTCAATTTTGAACTTAACTTGGTCTATGGGCTTCTTTACCTAACGAAACGTTGTCCAAAAGCTAAACTAGCAACTTAAAACTTCGTAGAACACTAAATAGAGTATAACGGACCAATTTGATGCCTTAGGAATACTCCGTTCTATGCGTAGACAAGTTTTCCTCGTTTGGTGCAATTTTGAGCTTAACTTGGTCTATTGGCTTCTTGACCTAACGAAACATTGTCCAAAAGCTAAACTAGCAAGTTAAGACTTCTAAGAACACTAAATAGAGTATAGCAGTCCAATTTGATGCCTTAGGAATGCTCAATTCTATGCATAGACAAGTTTTTCACGTTTTGTCCAATTTTGAACTTAACTTGTTCTATGGGCTTCTTTACCTAACGAAACGTTGTCCAAAAGCTAAAGTAGCAACTTAAAACTTTGTAGAACACTAAATAGAGTATAACGGACCAATTTGATGCCTTAGGAATGCTCAATTCTATGCATGGACAAGTTTTTCACGTTTCGTGCAATTTTGAAATTAACTTGGTCTATTGGCTTCTTTACCTAACGAAACATTGTCCAAAAGCTAAACTAGCAAGTTAAGACTTCTAAGAACACTCAATAGAGTATAGCGGTCCAATTTGATGCCTTAGGAATGCTCAATTCTATGCCTGGACAAGTTTTTCAC
The DNA here is from genome assembly GCF_013401445.1 of Tripterygium wilfordii. Lineage (NCBI taxonomy): Eukaryota > Viridiplantae > Streptophyta > Magnoliopsida > Celastrales > Celastraceae > Tripterygium > Tripterygium wilfordii. The sequence goes on from NC_052240.1 coordinate 8,250,148, forward strand.
GTTTCGTGCAATTTTCAACTCAACTGGGTCTAGTGGCTTATTTACCTAACGAAACGTTGTCCACAAGCTAAACTGGTAAGTTAAGACTTCTAAGAACACTAAATAAAACATAACGGTCCAATTTGATGCCTTAGGAATGCTCAATTCTATCCATGGACAAGTTTTTCACGTTTCGTGCAATTTTGAACTTAACTTGGTCTATTGGCTTCTTTACCTAGCGAAACGTTGTCCAAAAGCTAAACTAGCAATTTAAGACTTCTAAGAACACTAAATAGAGTATAACGGTCGAATTTGATGCCTTAGGAATGTTCAATTCTATGCATAGACAAGTTTTTCACGTTTCGTGCAATTTTGAACTGAACTTGGTCTATGGGGTTGTTTACCTAACGAAACGTTGACCAAAAGCTAAACTAGCAAGTTAAGACTTCTGAGGACACTAAATAGAGTATAACGGTCCAAGTTGATGCCTTAGCAATGCTCAATTCTATGCATAGACAAGTTTTTCCCGTTTCGTGCAATTTTGAACTTAACTTGTTCTATTGGCTTCTTTACGTAATGAAACGTTGTCCGAAAGCTAAACTAGCAAGTTAAGACTTCCAAGAATACTAAATAGAGTATAACGGTCCAATTCGATGCCTTAGGAATGCTCAATTCTATGCATAGACAAGTTTTTCACGTTTCGTGCAATTTTGAACTTAGCTTGGTCTATGGGCTTTTTTACCTAACGAAACGTTGTCCAAAAGCTAAACTAGCAAGTTAAAGCTTCGTAGAACACTAAATAGAGTATAACGGTCCAATTTGATGCCTTTGGAATGCTCAGTTCTATGCGTAGACAAGTTTTCCTCGTTTCGTGCTATTTTGAATTTAACTTGGTCTATTGGCTTCTTTACCTAACAAAACGTTGTCCCAAAGCTAAACTAGCAGGTTAAGACTTCTAAGAATACTAAATAGAGTATAGCGGTCCAATTTGATGGCTTAGGAATGCTCAATTCTATGCATGGACAAGTTTTTCACGTTTCGTGCAATTTTGATCTTAACTTGGTCTACTGGCTTCTTTACCTAACGAAACGTTGTCCAAAAGCTGAAATAGCAAGTTAAGACTTCTAAGAACACTAAATATAGTATAACGGTCCAATTTGATGCCTTAGGAATGCTCAATTTTTTGAATGGGCAAGTTTTTCACGTTTTGTCCAATTTTGAACTTAACTTGGTCTATGGGCTTCTTTACCTAACGAAACGTTGTCCAAAAGCTAAACTAGCAACTTAAAACTTCGTAGAACACTAAATAGAGTATAACGGACCAATTTGATGCCTTAGGAATACTCAGTTCTATGCGTAGACAAGTTTTCCTCGTTTGGTGCAATTTTGAGCTTAACTTGGTCTATTGGCTTTTTGACCTAACGAAACATTGTCCAAAAGCTAAACTAGCAAGTTAAGACTTCTAAGAACACTAAATAGAGTATAGCAGTCCAATTTGATGCCTTAGGAATGCTCAATTCTATGCATAGACAAGTTTTTCACGTTTTGTCCAATTTTGAACTTAACTTGTTCTATGGGCTTCTTTACCTAACGAAACGTTGTCCAAAAGCTAAAGTAGCAACTTAAAACTTTGTAGAACACTAAATAGAGTATAACGGACCAATTTGATGCCTTAGGAATGCTCAATTCTATGCATGGACAAGTTTTTCACGTTTTGTGCAATTTTGAAATTAACTTGGTCTATTGGCTTCTTTACCTAATGAAACATTGTCCAAAAGCTAAACTAGCAAGTTAAGACTTCTAAGAACACTAAATAGAGTATAACGGTCCAATTTGATGCCTTAGGAATGCTCAATTCTATGCATAGACAAGTTTTTCACGTTTTGTCCAATTTTGAACTTAACTTGGTCTATCGGCTTCTTTACCTAACGAAACGTTGTCCAAAAGCTAAACTAGAAACTTAAAACTTCGTAGAACACTAAATAGAGTATAACGGTCCAATTTGATGCCTTAGAAATGCTCAGATATATGCGTAGACAAGTTTTCCTCGTTTGGTGCAATTTTGAGATTAACTTGGTCTATTGGCTTCTTGACCTAACGAAACATTGCCCAAAAGCTAAACTAGCAAGTTAAGACTTCTAAGAACACTAAATAGAGTATAGCAGTTCAATTTGATGCCTTAGGAATGCTCAATTCTATGCATGGACAAGTTTTTCACGTTTCATGCAATTTTGAACTTAACTTGGTCTATTGGCTTCTTTACCTAACGAAACGTTGTCCAAAAGCTAAAATAGCAAGTTAAGACTTCTAAGAACACTAAATATAGTTTAACGGTCCAATTTGATGCCTTAGGAATGCTCAATTCTATGCATGGACAAGTTTTTCACGTTTCGTGCAATTTTGAACTTAACTTGGTCTATCGGCTTCTTTACCTAACGAAACGTTTTCCGAAAGTTAAACTAGCAAGTTAAGACTTCTAAGAACACTAAATAGAGTATAACGGTCCAATTCGATGCCTTAGGAATGCTCAATTCTATGCATGGACAAGTTTTTCACGTTTCGTGCAATTTTGAACTTAACTTGGTCTATGGGCTTCTTTACCTAACAAAACGTTGTCAAAAAGCTAAACTAGCAACTTAAAACTTCTTAGAACACTTAATAGAGTATAGCAGTCCAATTTGATGCCTGAGGAATGCTCAATTCTATGCCTGGACAAGTTTGTCACGTTTCGTGCAATTTTCAACTCAACTGGGTCTAGTGGCTTCTTTAACTAACGAAACATTGTGCAAAAGCTAAAATAGCAAGTTAAGACTTCTAAGAACACTTAATAGAGTATAGTTGTCCAATTTGATGCCTTAGGAATGCTCAATTCTATGCCTGGACAAGTTTTTCACGTTTCGTGCAATTTTCAACTTAACTGGGTCTAGTGGCTTCTTTACCTAGCGAAACGTTGTCCAAAAGTTAAATTGGCAAGTTAAGACTTCTAAGAACACTAAAGAGAGTATAACGGTCCAATTTGATGCCTTACGAATGCTGAATTCTATCCGTGGACAAGTTTTTCACGTTTCATGCAATTTTGAACTTAACTTGGTCTATTGGCTTCTTTACCTAGCAAAACGTTGTCCAAAAGCTAAACTATCAAGTTAAGACTTCTAAGAACACTAAATAGAGTATAACGGTCGAATTTGATGCCTTAGGAATGCTCAATTCTATGCATAGACTAGTTTTTCACGTTTCGTGCAATTTTGAACTTAACTTGGTCTATCGGCTTCTTTACCTAACGAAACGTTGTCCAAAAGCTAAAATAGCAAGTTAAGACTTCCAAGAACACTAAATATAGTATAACGGTCCAATTTGATGCCTTAGGAATGCTCAATTCTATGCATGGACAAGTTTTTCACGTTTCGTGCAATTTTGAACTTAACTTGGTCTATTGGCTTCTTTACCTAACGAAACATTGTCCAAAAGCAAAACTAGCAAGTTAAGACTTCTAAGAACACTAAAAAGAGTATAACGGTCCAATTTGATGCCTTAGGAATGCTCAGTTCTATGCATAGACAAGTTTTTCACGTTTCGTGCAATTTTGAACTTAACTTGGTCTATGGGCTTCTTTACCTCACGAAACGTTGTCCAAAAGCTAAAATAGCAAGTTAAAACTTCTTAGAACACTAAATAGAGTATAACGGTCCAATTTGATGCCTTAGGAATGCTCAGTTCTATGCGTAGACAAGTTTTCCTCGTTTCGTGCTATTTTGAACTTAACTTGGTCTATTGGCTTCTTTACCTAACGAAACGTTGTCCAAAAGCTAAACTAACAAGTTAAGACTTCTTAGAACACTTAATAGAGTATAGCGGTCCAATTTGATGCCTTAGGAATGCTCAATTCTATGCCTGGACAAGTTTGTCACGTTTCGTGCAATTTTCAACTCAACAGGGTCTAGTGGCTTCTTTACCTAACGAAACGTTGTCCAAAAGCAAAACTAGCAACTTAAGACTTCTAAGAACACTTAATAGAGTATGGCGGTCCAACTTGATGCCTTAGGAATGCTCAATTCTATGCGTGGACAAGTTTTTCACGTTTCGTGCAATTTTCAACTCAACTGGGTCTAATGGCTTCTTTACCTAACGAAACGTTGTCCAAAAGCTAAACACGCAAGTTAAGACTTCTAAGAACACTAAATAGAGTATAACGGTCGAATTTGATGCCTTAGGAATGCTCAATTCTATCCGTGGACAAGTTTTTCACGTTTCGTGCAATTTTGAACTTAACTTGGTCTATTGGCTTCTTTACCTAGCAAAACGTTGTCCAAAAGCTAAACTATCAAGTTAATACTTCTAAGAACACTAAATAGAGTATAATGGTTGAATTTGATGCCTTAGGAATGCTCAATTCTATGCATAGACTAGTTTTTCACGTTTCGTGCATTTTTGAACTTAACTTGGTCTATCGGCTTCTTTACCTAACGAAACGTTGTCCAAAAGCTAAACTAGCAACTTAAAACTTCGTAGAACACTAAATAGAGTATAACGGTCCAATTTGATGCCTAAGGAATGCTCAGTTCCATGCGTAGACAAGTTTTCCTCGTTTTGTGCAATTTTGAGCTTAACCTGGTCTATGGGCTTCTTTACCTAACGAAACATTGTCCAAAAGCTAAACTAGCAAGTTAAGACTTCTAAGAACACTTAATAGAGTATAGCGGTCCAATTTGATGCCTTAGGAATGCTCAATTCCATGCCTGGACAAGTTTTTCTTGTTTCGTGCAATTTTCAACTCAACTGGGTCTAGTGGCTTCTTTACCTAACGAAACGTTGTCCAAAAGCTAAACTGGTAAGTTAAGACTTCTAAGAACACTAAGTAGAATATAACGGTTCAATTTGATGCTTTAGGAATGCTCAATTCTATCCATGGACAAGTTTTTCACGTTTCGTGCAATTTTGAACTTAACTTGGTCTATTGGCTTCTTTACCTAGCAAAACGTTGTCCAAAACCTAAACTAGCAAGTTAAGACTTCTAAGAACACTTAAAAGAGTATGGCGGTCCAATTTGATGCCTTAGGAATGCTCAATTCTATGCTTGGACAAGTTTTTCACGTTTCGTGCAATTTTCAACTCAACTAGGTCTAGTGGCTTCTTTACCTAACGAAGCGTTGTCCAAAAGCTAAACTGGCAAGTTAAGACTTCTAAGAACACTAAATAGAGTATAACGGTCCAATTTGATGCCTTAGGAATGCTCAATTCTATCCGTGGACAAGTTTTTCACGTTTCGTGCAATTTTGAACTTAACTTGGTCTATTGGCTTCTTTACCTAGCAAAGCGTTGTCCAAAAGCTAAACTATCAAGTTAACACTTCTAAGAACACTAAATAGAGTATAACGGTCGAATTTGATGCCTTAGGAATGCTCAATTCTATGCATAGACTAGTTTTTCACGTTTCGTGTAATTTTGAATTTAACTTGGTCTATCGGCTTCTTTACCTAACGAAACGTTGTCAAAAAGCTAAACTCGCAACTTAAAAATTCGTAGAACACTAAATTGAGTATAACGGTCCAATTTGATGCCTTAGGAATGCTCAGTTCTATGCGTAGACAAGTTTTACTCGTTTGGTGCAATTTTGAGCTTAACCTGGTCTATGGGCTTCTTTACCTAACGAAACATTGTCCAAAAGCTAAACTAGCAAGTTAAGACTTCTAAGAACACTCAATAAAGTATAGCGGTCCAATTTGATGCCTTAGGAATGCTCAATTCTATGCCTGGACAAGTTTTTCACGTTTCGTGCAATTTTCAACTCAACTGGGTCTAGTGGCTTCTTTACCTAACGAAACGTTGTCCAAAAGCTAAACTGGTAAGTTAAGACTTCTAAGAACACTAAATAGAATATAACGGTCCAATTTGATGCCTTAGGAATGCTCAATTCTATCCAAGGACAAGTTTTTCACGTTTCGTGCAATTTTGAACTTAACTTGGTCTATTGGCTTCTTTACCTAGCGAAACGTTGTCCAAAAGCTAAACTAGCAAGTTAAGACTTCTAAGAACACTAAATAGAGTATAACGGTCGAATTTGATGCCTTAGGAATGTTCAATTCTATGCATAGACAAGTTTTTCACGTTTCGTGCAATTTTGAACTTAACTTGGTCTATGGGGTTGTTTACCTAACGAAACGTTGACCAAAAGCTAAACTAGCAAGTTAAGACTTCTAAGGACACTAAATAGAGTATAACGGTCCAAGTTGATGCCTTAGCAATGCTCAATTCTATGCATAGACAAGTTTTTCCCGTTTCGTGCAATTTTGAACTTAACTTGGTCTATTGGCTTCTTTACGTAATGAAACGTTGTCCGAAAGCTAAACTAGCAAGTTAAGACTTCTAAGAACACTAAATAGAGTATAACGGTCCAATTCGATGCCTTAGGAATGCTCAATTCTATGCATAGACAAGTTTTTCACGTTTCGTGCAATTTTGAACTTAGCTTGGTCTATGGGCTTCTTTACCTAACGAAACGTTGTCCAAAAGCTAAACTAGCAAGTTAAAGCTTCGTAGAACACTAAATAGAGTATAACGGTCCAATTTGATGCCTTTGGAATGCTCAGTTCTATGCGTAGACAAGTTTTCCTCGTTTCGTGCTATTTTGAACTTAACTTGGTCTATTGGCTTCTTTACCTAACAAAACGTTGCCCCAAAGCTAAACTAGCAGGTTAAGACTTCTAAGAATACTAAATAGAGTATAGCGGTCCAATTTGATGGCTTAGGAATGCTCAATTCTATGCATGGACAAGTTTTTCACGTTTCGTGCAATTTTGAACTTAACTTGGTCTACTGGCTTCTTTACCTAACGAAACGTTGTCCAAAAGCTGAAATAGCAAGTTAAGACTTCTAAGAACACTAAATATAGTATAACGGTCCAATTTGATGCCTTAGGAGTGCTCAGTTTTTTGAATGGGCAAGTTTTTCACGTTTTGTCCAATTTTGAACTTAACTTGTTCTATGGGCTTCTTTACCTAACAAAACGTTGTCCAAAAGCTAAACTAGCAACTTAAAACATCGTAGAACACTAAATAGAGTATAACGGACCAATTTGATGCCTTAGGAATACTCAGTTCTATGCGTAGACAAGTTTTCCTCGTTTGGTGCAATTTTGAGCTTAACTTGGTCTATTGGCTTCTTGACCTAACGAAACATTGTCCAAAAGCTAAACTAGCAAGTTAAGACTTCTAAGAACACTAAATAGAGTATAGCAGTCCAATTTGATGCCTTAGGAATGCTCAATTCTATGCATAGACAAGTTTTTCACGTTTTGTCCAATTTTGAAATTAACTTGTTCTATGGGCTTCTTTACCTAACGAAACGTTGTGCAAAAGCTAAAGTAGCAACTTAAAACTTTGTAGAACACTAAATAGAGTATAACAGACCAATTTGATGCCTTAGGAATGCTCAATTCTATGCATGGACAAGTTTTTCACGTTTCGTGCAATTTTGAAATTAACTTGGTCTATTGGCTTCTTTACCTAACGAAACATTGTCCAAAAGCTAAACTAGCAAGTTAAGACTTCTAAGAACACTAAATAGAGTATAACGGTCCAATTTGATGCCTTAGGAATGCTCAATTCTATGCATAGACAAGTTTTTCACGTTTTGTCCAATTTTGAACTTAACTTGGTCTATCGGCTTCTTTACCTAACGAAACGCTGTCCAAAAGCTAAACTAGAAACTTAAAACTTCGTAGAACACTAAATAGAGTATAACGGTCCAATTTGATGCCTTAGAAATGCTCAGATATATGCGTAGACAAGTTTTCCTCGTTTGGTGCAATTTTGAGCTTAACTTGGTCTATTGGCTTCTTGACCTAACGAAACATTGCCCAAAAGCTAAACTAGCAAGTTAAGACTTCTAAGAACACTAAATAGAGTATAGCAGTTCAATTTAATGCCTTAGGAATGCTCAATTCTATGCATGGACAAGTTTTTCACGTTTCATGCAATTTTGAACTTAACTTGGTCTATTGGCTTCTTTACCTAACGAAACGTTGTCCAAAAGCTAAAATAGCAAGTTAAGACTTCTAAGAACACTAAATATAGTTTAACGGTCCAATTTGATGCCTTAGGAATGCTCAATTCTATGCATGGACAAGTTTTTCACGTTTCGTGCAATTTTGAACTTAACTTGGTCTATCGGCTTCTTTACCTAACGAAACATTTTCCGAAAGCTAAACTAGCAAGTTAAGACTTCTAAGAACACTAAATAGAGTATAACGGTCCAATTCGATGCCTTAGGAATGCTCAATTCTATGCATCGACAAGTTTTTCACGTTTCGTGCAATTTTGAACTTAACTTGGTCTATGTGCTTCTTTACCTAACAAAACGTTGTCAAAAAGCTAAACTAGCAACTTAAAACTTCTTAGAACACTTAATAGAGTATAGCAGTCCAATTTGATGCCTGAGGAATGCTCAATTCTATGCCTGGACAAGTTTGTCACGTTTCGTGCAATTTTCAACTCAACTGGGTCTAGTGGAGTCTTTACCTAACGAAACGTTGTCCAAAAGCTAAAATAGCAAGTTAAGACTTCTAAGAACACTTAATAGAGTATAGCTGTCCAATTTGATGCCTTAGGAATGCTCAATTCTATGCCTGGACAAGTTTTTCACGTTTCGTGCAATTTTCAACTCAACTGGGTCTAGTGGCTTCTTTACCTAACGAAACGTTGTCCAAAAGTTAAATTGGCAAGTTAAGACTTCTAAGAACACTAAAGAGAGTATAACGGTCCAATTTGATGCCTTACGAATGCTGAATTCTATCCGTGGACAAGTTTTTCACGTTTCATGCAATTTTGAACTTAACTTGGTCTATTGGCTTCTTTACCTAGCAAAACGTTGTCCAAAAGCTAAACTATCAAGTTAAGACTTCTAAGAACACTAAATAGAGTATAACGGTCGAATTTGATGCCTTAGTAATGCTCAATTCTATGCATAGACTAGTTTTTCACGTTTCGTGCAATTTTGAACTTAACTTGGTCTATCGGCATCTTTACCTAACGAAACGTTGTCCAAAGGCTAAAATAGCAAGTTAAGACTTCTAAGAACACTAAATATAGTATAACGGTCCAATTTGATGCCTTAGGAATGCTCAATTCTATGCATGGACAAGTTTTTCACGTTTCGTGATTTTTTGAACTTAACTTGGTCTATTGGCTTCTTTACCTAACGAAACATTGTCCAAAAGCAAAACTAGCAAGTTAAGACTTCTAAGAACACTAAATAGAGTATAACGGTCCAATTTGATGCCTTAGGAATGCTCAGTTCTATGCATAGACAAGTTTTTCACGTTTCGTGCAATTTTGAACTTAACTTGGTCTATGGGCTTCTTTACCTCACGAAACGTTGTCCAAAAGCTAAAATAGCAAGTTAAAACTTCCTAGAACACTAAATAGAGTATAACGGTCCAATTTGATGCCTTAGGAATGCTCAGTTCTATGCGTAGACAAGTTTTCCTCGTTTCGTGCTATTTTGAACTTAACTTGGTCTATTGGCTTCTTTACCTAACGAAACGTTGTCCAAAAGCTAAACTAGCAAGTTAAGACTTCTTAGAACACTTAATAGAGTATAGCGGTCCAATTTGATGCCTTAGGAATGCTCAATTCTATGCCTGGACAAGTTTGTCACGTTTCGTGCAATTTTCAACTCAACTGGGTCTAGTGGCTTCTTTACCTAACGAAACGTTGTCCAAAAGCAAAACTAGCAACTTAAGACTTCTAAGAACACTTAATAGAGTATAGCGGTCCAACTTGATGCCATAGGAATGCTCAATTCTATGTGTGGACAAGTTTTTCACGTTTCATGCAATTTTCAACTCAACTGGGTCTAATGGCTTCTTTACCTAACGAAACGTTGTCCAAAAGCTAAACTGGCAAGTTAAGACTTCTAAGAACACTAAATAGAGTATAACAGTCGAATTTGATGACTTAGGAATGCTGAATTCTATCCGTGGACAAGTTTTTCACGTTTTGTGCAATTTTGAACTTAACTTGGTCTATTGGCTTCTTTACCTAGCAAAACGTTGTCCAAAAGCTAAACTATCAAGTTAAGACTTCTAAGAACACTAAATAGAGTATAACGGTCGAATTTGATGCCTTAGGAATGCTCAATTCTATGCATAGACTAGTTTTTCACGTTTCCTGCAATTTTAAACTTAACTTGGTCTATCGGCTTCTTTACCTAACAAAACGTTGTCCAAAAGCTAAACTAGCAACTTAAAATTCGTAGAACACTAAAAGAGTATAACGGTCTAATTTGATGCCTTAAGAATGCTCAGTTCTATGCGTAGACAAGTTTTCCTCGTTCGGTGCAATTTTGAGCTTAACTTGGTCTATTAGCTTCTTGACCTAACGAAACATTGACCAAAAGCAAAACTAGCAAGTTAAGACTTCTAAGAACACTAAATAGAGTATAGCAGTCCAATTTGATGCCTTACGAATGTTCAATTCTATGCATGGACAAGTTTTTCACGTTTCGTGCAATTTTGAACTTAACTTGGTCTATAGGCTTCTTTACCTAACGAAACGTTGTCCAAAAGCTAAACTAGCAAGTTGAGACTTCTAAGAACACTAAATAGAGTATAACTGTCAAATTTGATGCCTTAGGAATGCTTAATTCAATGCATAGACAAGTTTTTCCCGTTTCGTGCAATTTTGAACTTAACTTGGTCTATTGGCTTTTTTACCTAATGAAACGTTGTCCGAAAGCTAAACTAGCAAGTTCAGACTTCTAAGAACACTAAATAGAGTATAACGGTACAATTTGATGCCTCAAGAATGCTCAGTTCTATGCATAGACAAGTTTTTCACGTTTCATGCAATTTTGAACTTAGCTTGGTCTATGAGCTTCTTTACCTCACGAAACGTTGACCAAAAGCTAAAATAGCGAGTTAAAACTTCGTAGAACACTAAATAGAGCATAACGGTCCAATTTGATGCCTTAGTAATGCTCAGTTCTATGCATAGACAAGTTTTCCTCGTTTGGTGCAATTTTGAGCTTAACTTGGTCTATTGGCTTCTTGACCTAACGAAACATTGTCCAAAAGCAAAACTAACAAGTTAAGACTTCTAAGAACACTAAATAGAGTATAGCAGTCCAATTTGATGCCTTAGGAATGCTCAATTCTATGCATGGACAAGTTTTTCACGTTTCGTGCAATTTTGAACTTAACTTGGTCTATTGGCTTCTTTACCTAACGAAACGTTGTCCAAAAGCTAAAATAGCAAGTTAAGACTTCCAAGAACACTAAATATAGTATAACGGTCCAATTTGATGCCTTAGGAATGCTCAATTCTATGCATGGACAAGTATTTCACGTTTTGTGCAATTTTGAACTTAACTTGGTCTATTGGCTTCTTTACCTAGCAAAACGTTGTCCAAAAGCTAAACTATCAAGTTAAGACTTCTAAGAACACTAAATAGAGTATAACGGTCCAATTTGATGCCTTAGGAATGCTCAGTTCTATGCCTAGACAAGTTTTCCTCGTTTGGTGCAATTTTGAGCTTAACTTGGTCTATTGGCTTCTTGACCTAACGAAACATTGTCCAAAAGCAAAACTAGCAAGTTAAGACTTCTAAGAACACTAAATAGAGTATTTCTGTCCAATTTGATGACTTAGGAATTCTCAATTCTATGCATGGACAAGTTTTTCACGTTTCGTGCAATTTTGAACTTAAATTGATCTATTGGCTTCTTTACCAAACGAAACGTTGTCCAAAAGCTAAAATAGCAAGTTAAGACTTCCAAGAACACTAAATATAGTATAACGGTCCAATTTGATGCCTTAGGAATGCTCAATTCTATGCATGGACAAGTTTTTCACGTTTCGTGCAATTTTGAACTTAACTTGGTCTATAGGCTTCTTTACCTAACGAAACGTTGTCCAAAAGCTAAACTAGCAAGTTGAGACTTCTAAGAACACTAAATAGAGTATAACGGTCCAATTTGATGCCTTAGGAATGCTTAATTCTATGCATAGACAAGTTTTTCCTGTTTCGTGCAATTTTGAACTTAACTTGGTCTATTGGCTTCTTTACCTAATGAAACGTTGTCCGAAAGCTAAACTAGCAAGTTAAGACTTCTAAGAACACCTTATAGAGTATAACGGTCCAATTCGATGCCTCAGGAATGCTCAATTCTATGCATGGACAAGTTTTTCACGTTTCGTGCAATTTTGAACTTAACTTGGTCTATTGGCTTCTTTACCTAACGAAACGTTGTCCAAAAGCGAAAATAGCAAGTTAAGACTTCTAAGAACACTAAATATAGTATAACGGTCCAATTTAATGCTTTCGGAGTGCTCAATTCTTTGCAAGGACAAGTTTTTCACGTTTCGTGCAATTTTGAACTTAACTTGGTCTATTGGCTTCTTTACCTAACGAAACATTGTCCAAAAGCAAAACTAGCAAATTAAGACTTCTAAGAACACTAAATAGAGTATAACGGTCCAATTTGATGTCTCAGGAATGCTCAGTTCTATGCATAGACAAGTTTTTCACGTTTCGTGCAATTTTGAACTTAGCTTGGTTTATGCGCTTCTTTACCTCACGAAACGTTGTCCAAAAGCTAAAATAGTAGGTTAAAACTTCGTAGAACACTAAATAGAGTATAACGGTCCAATTTGACGCCTTAGGAATGCTCAGTTCTATGCGTAGACAAGTTTTCCTCGTTTCGTGCTATTTTGAACTTAACTTGGTCTATTGGCTTCTTTACGTAACGAAACGTTGTCCAAAAGCTAAACTAGCAAGTTAAGACTTCTTAGAACACTTAATAGAGTATAACGGTCCAATTTGATGCCTTAGGAATGCTCAATTCTATGCCTGGACAAGTTTGTCACGTTTCGTGCAATTTTCAACTCAACTGGGTCTAGTGGCTTCTTTACCTAACGAAACGTTGTCCAAAAGCAAAACTAGCAAGTTAAGACTTCTAAGAACACTTAATAGAGTATAGAGGTCCAATTTGATGCCTTAGGAATGCTCAATTCTATGCCTGGACATGTTTTTCACGTTTTGTGCAATTTTCAACTCAACTGGGTCTAGTGGCTTCTTTACCTAACGAAACGTTGTCCAAAAGCTAAACTGGCAAGTTAAGACTTCTAAGAACACTAAATAGAGTATAACGGTCCAATTTGATGCCTTAGGAATGCTGAATTCTATCCGTGGACTCGTTTTTCACGTTTTGTGCAATTTTAAACTTAATTTGGTCTATTGGCTTCTTTACCTAGCAAAACGTTGTCCAAAAGCTAAGCTATCAAGTTAAGACTTCTAAGAACACTAAATAGAGTATAACGGTCGAATTTGATGCCTTAGGAATGCTCAATTCTATGCATAGACTAGTTTTTCACGTTTCATGCAATTTTGAACATAAGTTGGTCTATCGGCTTCTTTACCTAACGAAACATTGTTCTAAAGCTAAACTAGCAACTTAAAACTTCGTAGAACACTAAATATAGTATAACGGTCCAATTTGATGCCTTAGGAATGCTCAGTTCTTTGCGTAGACAAGTTTTCCTCGTTTGGTGCAATTTTGAGCTTAACTTGGTCTATCGGCTTCTTGACCTAACGAAACATTGTCCAAAAGCAAAACTAGCAAGTTAAGACTTCTAAAAACACTAAATAGAGTATAGCAGTCCAATTTGATGCCTTAGAAATGCTCAATTCTATGCATGGACAAGTTTTTCACGTTTCGTGCAATTTTGAACTTAACTTGGTCTATTGGCTTCTTTACCTAACGAAACGTTGTCCAAAAGCTAAAATAGCAAGTTAAGACTTCCAAGAACACTAAATATAGTATAACGGTCCAATTTGATGCCTTAGGAATGCTCAATTCTATGCATGGACAAGTTTTTCACGTTTCGTGCAATTTTGAACTTAACTTGGTCTATGGGCTTCTTTACCTAACGAAACGTTGTCCAAAAGCTAAACTAGCAAGTTGAGACTTCTAAGAACACTAAATAGAGTATAACGGTCCAATTTGATGCCTTAGGAATGCTTAATTCTATGAATAGACAAGTTTTTCCCGTTTCGTGCAATTTTGAACTTAACTTGGTCTATTGGCTTCTTTACCTAAGGAAACGTTGTCCAAAAGCTAAACTGGCAAGTTAAGACTTCTAAGAACACTAAATAGAGTATAACGGTCCAATTTGATGCCTTAGTAATGCTGAATTCTATCCGTGTACAAGTTTTTCACGTTTTGTGCAATTTTGAACTTAACTTGGTCTATTGGCTTCTTTACCTAGCAAAACGTTGTCCAAAAGATAAGCTATCAAGTTAAGACTTCTAAGAACACTAAATAGAGTATAACGGTCGAATTTGATGCCTTAGGAATGCTCAATTCTAGGCATAGACTAGTTTTTCACGTTTCATGCAATTTTGAACATAAGTTGGTCTATCGGCTTCTTTACCTAACGAAACGTTGTCCAGAAGCTCAACTAGCAACTTAAAACTTCGTAGAACACTAAATAGAGTATCACGGTCCAATTTGATGCCTTAGGAATGCTCAGTTCTATGCGTAGACAAGTTTTACTCGTTTGGTGCAATTTTGAGCTTAACTTGGTCTATTGGCTTCTTGACCTAATGAAACATTGTCCAAAAGCAAAACTAGCAAGTTAAGACTTCTAAGAACACTAAATAGAGTATAGCAGTCCAATTTGATGCCTTAGGAATGCTCAATTCTATGCATGAACAAGTTTTTCACGTTTCGTGCAATTTTGAACTTAACTTGGTCTATTGGCTTCTTTACCTAACGAAACGTTGTCCAAAAGCTAAAATAGCAAGTTAAGACTTCCAAGAACACTAAATATAGTATAACGGTCCAATTTGATGCCTTAGGAATGCTCAATTCTATGCATGGACAAGTTTTTCACGTTTCGTGCAATTTTGAACTTAACTTGGTCTATGGGCTTCTTTACCTAACAAAACGTTGTCCAAAAGTTAAACTAGCAAGTTGAGACTTCTAAGAACACTAAATAGAGTATAACGGTCCAATTTGATGCCTTAGGAATGCTTAATTCTATGCATAGACAAGTTTTTCCTGTTTCGTGCAATTTTGAACGTAACTTGGTCTATCGGCTTCCTTACGTAATGAAACGTTGTCTGAAAGCTAAACTAGCAAGTTAAGACTTCTAAGAACACTAAATAGAGTATAACGGTCCATTTCGATGCCTCAGGAATGCTCAATTCTATGCATGGACAAGTTTTTCACGTTTCGTGCAATTTTGAACTTAGCTTGCTCTGTTGGCTTCTTTACCTAACTAAACGTTGTCCAAAAGCTAAACTAGCAAGTTAAAACTTCGTAGAACACTAAATAGAGTATAACGTCCAATTTGATGCCTTAGGAATGCTCAGTTCTATGCGTAGACAAGTTTTCCTCGTTTCGTCCTATTTTGAACTTAACTTGGTCTATTGGCTTCTTTACCTAACGAAACGTTGTCCAAAAGCTAAACTAGCAAGTTAAGACTTCTAAGAAAACTAAATAGAGTATAGCGATCCAATTTGATGCCTTAGGAATGCTCAATTCTATGCATGGACAAGTTTTTCAAGTTCCGTGCAATTTTGAACTTAACTTGGTCTATTGGCTTCTTTACCTAACGAAACGTTGTCCAAAAGCTAAAATAGAAAGTTAAGACTTCTAAGAACACTAAATATAGTATAACGGTCCAATTTGATGCCTTAGGAATGCTCAATTCTATGCATGGACAAGTTTTTCACGTTTCGTGCAATTTTGAACTTAACTTGGTCTATGGGCTTCTTTACCTAACGAAACGTTGTCCAAAAGCTAAACTAGCAAGTTGAGACTTCTAAGAACACTAAATAGAGTATAACGGTCCAATTTGATGCCTTAGGAATGCTTAATTCTATGCATAGACAAGTTTTTCCCGTTTCGTGCAATTTTGAACTTAACTTGGTCTATTGGCTTCTTTACCTAACGAAACGTTGTCCAAAAGCTAAACTGGCAAGTTAAGACTTCTAAGCACACTAAGTAGAGTATAACGGTCCAATTTGATGCCTTAGTAATGCTGAATTCTATCCGTGTACAAGCTTTTCACGTTTTGTGCAATTTTGAACTTAACTTGGTCTATTGGCTTCTTTACCTAGCAAAACGTTGTCCAAAAGATAAGCTATCAAGTTAAGACTTCTAAGAACACTAAATAGAGTATAACGGTCGAATTTGATGCCTTAGGAATGCTCAATTCTAGGCATAGACTAGTTTTTCACGTTTCATGCAATTTTGAACATAAGTTGGTCTATCGGCTTCTTTACCTAACGAAACGTTGTCCAGAAGCTCAACTAGCAACTTAAAACTTCGTAGAACACTAAATAGAGTATCACGGTCCAATTTGATGCCTTAGGAATGCTCAGTTCTATGCGTAGACAAGTTTTACTCGTTTGGTGCAATTTTGAGCTTAACTTGGTCTATTGGCTTCTTGACCTAATGAAACATTGTCCAAAAGCAAAACTAGCAAGTTAAGACTTCTAAGAACACTAAATAGAGTATAGCAGTCCAATTTGATGCCTTAGGAATGCTCAATTCTATGCATGAACAAGTTTTTCACGTTTCGTGCAATTTTGAACTTAACTTGGTCTATTGGCTTCTTTACCTAACGAAACGTTGTCCAAAAGCTAAAATAGCAAGTTAAGACTTCCAAGAACACTAAATATAGTATAACGGTCCAATTTGATGCCTTAGGAATGCTCAATTCTATGCATGGACAAGTTTTTCACGTTTCGTGCAATTTTGAACTTAACTTGGTCTATGGGCTTCTTTACCTAACGAAACGTTGTCCAAAAGCTAAACTAGCAAGTTGAGACTTCTAAGAACACTAAATAGAGTATAACGGTCCAATTTGATGCCTTAGGAATGCTTAATTCTATGCATAAACAAGTTTTTCCTGTTTCGTGCAATTTTGAACTTAACTTGGTCTATTGGCTTCCTTACGTAATGAAACGTTGTCTGAAAGCTAAACTAGCAAGTTAAGACTTCTAAGAACACTAAATAGAGTATAACGGTCCATTTCGATGCCTCAGGGATGCTCAATTCTATGCATGGACAAGTGTTTCACGTTTCGTGCAATTTTGAACTTAGCTTGCTCTGTTGGCTTCTTTACCTAACTAAACGTTGTCCAAAAGCTAAACTAGCAAGTTAAAACTTCGTAGAACACTAAATAGAGTATAACGTCCAATTTGATGCCTTATGAATGCTCAGTTCTATGCGTAGACAAGTTTTCCTCGTTTCGTCCTATTTTGAACTTAACTTGGTCTATTGGCTTCTTTACCTAACGAAACGTTGTCCAAAAGCTAAACTAGCAAGTTAAGACTTCTAAGAAAACTAAATAGAGTATAGCGATCCAATTTGATGCCTTAGGAATGCTCAATTCTATGCATGGACAAGTTTTTCAAGTTCCGTGCAATTTTGAACTTAACTTGGTCTATTGGCTTCTTTACCTAACGAAACGTTGTCCAAAAGCTAAAATAGAAAGTTAAGACTTCTAAGAACACTAAATATAGTATAACGGTCCAATTTGATGCCTTAGGAATGCTCAATTCTATGCATGGACAAGTTTTTCACGTTTCGTGCAATTTTGAACTTAACTTGGTCTATGGGCTTCTTTACCTAACGAAACGTTGTCCAAAAGCTAAACTAGCAAGTTGAGACTTCTAAGAACACTAAATAGAGTATAACGGTCCAATTTGATGCCTTAGGAATGCTTAATTCTATGCATAGACAAGTTTTTCCCGTTTCGTGCAATTTTGAACTTAACTTGGTCTATTGGCTTCTTTACCTAACGAAACGTTGTCCAAAAGCTAAACTGGCAAGTTAAGACTTCTAAGAACACTAAATAGAGTATAACGGTCCAATTTGATGCCTTAGTAATGCTGAATTCTATCCGTGTACAAGCTTTTCACGTTTTGTGCAATTTTGAACTTAACTTGGTCTATTGGCTTCTTTACCTAGCAAAACGTTGTCCAAAAGATAAGCTATCAAGCTAAGACTTCTAAGAACACTAAATAGAGTATAACGGTCGAATTTGATGCCTTAGGAATGCTCAATTCTAGGCATAGACTAGTTTTTCACGTTTCATGCAATTTTGAACATAAGTTGGTCTATCGGCTTCTTTACCTAACGAAACGTTGTCCAGAAGCTCAACTAGCAACTTAAAACTTCGTAGAACACTAAATAGAGTATCACGGTCCAATTTGATGCCTTAGGAATGCTCAGTTCTATGCGTAGACAAGTTTTACTCGTTTGGTGCAATTTTGAGCTTAACTTGGTCTATTGGCTTCTTGACCTAATGAAACATTGTCCAAAAGCAAAACTAGCAAGTTAAGACTTCTAAGAACACTAAATAGAGTATAGCAGTCCAATTTGATGCCTTAGGAATGCTCAATTCTATGCATGAACAACTTTTTCATGTTTCGTGCAATTTTGAACTTAACTTGGTCTATTGGCTTCTTTACCTAACGAAACGTTGTCCAAAAGCTAAAATAGCAAGTTAAGACTTCCAAGAACACTAAATATAGTATAACGGTCCAATTTGATGCCTTAGGAATGCTCAATTCTATGCATGGACAAGTTTTTCACGTTTCGTGCAATTTTGAACTTAACTTGGTCTATGGGCTTCTTTACCTAACAAAACGTTGTCCAAAAGCAAAACTAGCAAGTTGAGACTTCTAAGAACACTAAATAGAGTATAACGGTCCAATTTGATGCCTTAGGAATGCTTAATTCTATGCATAGACAAGTTTTTCCTGTTTCGTGCAATTTTGAACTTAACTTGGTCTATTGGCTTCCTTACGTAATGAAACGTTGTCTGAAAGCTAAACTAGCAAGTTAAGACTTCTAAGAACACTAAATAGAGTATAACGGTCCATTTCGATGCCTCAGGAATGCTCAATTCTATGCATGGACAAGTTTTTCACGTTTCGTGCAATTTTGAACTTAGCTTGCTCTGTTGGCTTCTTTACCTAACTAAACGTTGTCCAAAAGCTAAACTAGCAAGTTAAAACTTCGTAGAACACTAAATAGAGTATAACGTCCAATTTGATGCCTTAGGAATGCTCAGTTCTATGCGTAGACAAGTTTTCCTCGTTTCGTCCTATTTTGAACTTAACTTGGTCTATTGGCTTCTTTACCTAACGAAACGTTGTCCAAAAGCTAAACTAGCAAGTTAAGACTTCTAAGAAAACTAAATAGAGTATAGCGATCCAATTTGATGCCTTAGGAATGCTCAATTCTATGCATGGACAAGTTTTTCAAGTTCCGTGCAATTTTGAACTTAACTTGGTCTATTGGCTTCTTTACCTAACGAAACGTTGTCCAAAAGCTAAAATAGAAAGTTAAGACTTCTAAGAACACTAAATATAGTATAACGGTCCAATTTGATGCCTTAGGAATGCTCAATTCTATGCATGGACAAGTTTTTCACGTTTCGTGCAATTTTGAACTTAACTTGGTCTATGGGCTTCTTTACCTAACGAAACGTTGTCCAAAAGCTAAACTAGCAAGTTGAGACTTCTAAGAACACTAAATAGAGTATAACGGTCCAATTTGATGCCTTAGGAATGCTTAATTCTATGCATAGACAAGTTTTTCCCGTTTCGTGCAATTTTGAACTTAACTTGGTCTATTGGCTTCTTTACCTAACGAAACGTTGTCCAAAAGCTAAACTGGCAAGTTAAGACTTCTAAGAACACTAAATAGAGTATAACGGTCCAATTTGATGCCTTAGTAATGCTGAATTCTATCCGTGTACAAGCTTTTCACGTTTTGTGCAATTTTGAACTTAACTTGGTCTATTGGCTTCTTTACCTAGCAAAACGTTGTCCAAAAGATAAGCTATCAAGTTTAGACTTCTAAGAACACTAAATAGAGTATAACGGTCGAATTTGATGCCTTAGGAATGCTCAATTCTAGGCATAGACTAGTTTTTCACGTTTCATGCAATTTTGAACATAAGTTGGTCTATCGGCTTCTTTACCTAACGAAACGTTGTCCAGAAGCTCAACTAGCAACTTAAAACTTCGTAGAACACTAAATAGAGTATCACGGTCCAATTTGATGCCTTAGGAATGCTCAGTTCTATGCGTAGACAAGTTTTACTCGTTTGGTGCAATTTTGTGCTTAACTTGGTCTATTGGCTTCTTGACCTAATGAAACATTGTCCAAAAGCAAAACTAGCAAGTTAAGACTTCTAAGAACACTAAATAGAGTATAGCAGTCTAATTTGATGCCTTAGGAATGCTCAATTCTATGCATGAACAAGTTTTTCACGTTTCGTGCAATTTTGAACTTAACTTGGTCTATTGGCTTCTTTACCTAACGAAACGTTGTCCAAAAGCTAAAATAGCAAGTTAAGACTTCCAAGAACACTAAATATAGTATAACGGTCCAATTTGATGCCTTAGGAATGCTCAATTCTATGCATGGACAAGTTTTTCACGTTTCGTGCAATTTTGAACTTAACTTGGTCTATGGGCTTCTTTACCTAACGAAACGTTGTCCAAAAGCTAAACTAGCAAGTTGAGACTTCTAAGAACACTAAATAGAGTATAACGGTCCAATTTGATGCCTTAGGAATGCTTAATTCTATGCATAGACAAGTTTTTCCTGTTTCGTGCAATTTTGAACTTAACTTGGTCTATTGGCTTCCTTACGTAATGAAACGTTGTCTGAAAGCTAAACTAGCAAGTTAAGACTTCTAAGAACACTAAATAGAGTATAACGGTCCATTTCGATGCCTCAGGAATGCTCAATTCTATGCATGGACAAGTTTTTCACGTTTCGTGCAATTTTGAACTTAGCTTGCTCTGTTGGCTTCTTTACCTAACTAAACGTTGTCCAAAAGCTAAACTAGCAAGTTAAAACTTCGTAGAACACTAAATAGAGTATAACGTCCAATTTGATGCCTTAGGAATGCTCAGTTCTATGCGTAGACAAGTTTTCCTCGTTTCGTCCTATTTTGAACTTAACTTGGTCTATTGGCTTCTTTACCTAACGAAACGTTGTCCAAAAGCTAAACTAGCAAGTTAAGACTTCTAAGAAAACTAAATAGAGTATAGCGATCCAATTTGATGCCTTAGGAATGCTCAATTCTATGCATGGACAAGTTTTTCAAGTTCCGTGCAATTTTGAACTTAACTTGGTCTATTGGCTTCTTTACCTAACGAAACGTTGTCCAAAAGCTAAAATAGAAAGTTAAGACTTCTAAGAACACTAAATATAGTATAACGGTCCAATTTGATGCCTTAGGAATGCTCAATTCTATGCATGGACAAGTTTTTCACGTTTCGTGCAATTTTGAACTTAACTTGGTCTATGGGCTTCTTTACCTAACGAAACGTTGTCCAAAAGCTAAACTAGCAAGTTGAGACTTCTAAGAACACTAAATAGAGTATAACGGTCCAATTTGATGCCTTAGGAATGCTTAATTCTATGCATAGACAAGTTTTTCCCGTTTCGTGCAATTTTGAACTTAACTTGGTCTATTGGCTTCTTTACCTAACGAAACGTTGTCCAAAAGCTAAACTGGCAAGTTAAGACTTCTAAGAACACTAAATAGAGTATAACGGTACAATTTGATGCCTTAGTAATGCTGAATTCTATCCGTGTACAAGCTTTTCACGTTTTGTGCAATTTTGAACTTAACTTGGTCTATTGGCTTCTTTACCTAGCCAAACGTTGTCCAAAAGATAAGCTATCAAGTTAAGACTTCTAAGAACACTAAATAGAGTATAACGGTCGAATTTGATGCCTTAGGAATGCTCAATTCTAGGCATAGACTAGTTTTTCACGTTTCATGCAATTTTGAACATAAGTTGGTCTATCGGCTTCTTTACCTAACGAAACGTTGTCCAGAAGCTCAACTAGCAACTTAAAACTTCGTAGAACACTAAATAGAGAATCACGGTCCAATTTGATGCCTTAGGAATGCTCAGTTCTATGCGTAGACAAGTTTTACTCGTTTGGTGCAATTTTGAGCTTAACTTGGTCTATTTGCTTCTTGACCTAATGAAACATTGTCCAAAAGCAAAACTAGCAAGTTAAGACTTCTAAGAACACTAAATAGAGTATAGCAGTCCAATTTGATGCCTTAGGAATGCTCAATTCTATGCATGAACAAGTTTTTCACGTTTCGTGCAATTTTGAACTTAACTTGGTCTATTGGCTTCTTTACCTAACGAAACGTTGTCCAAAAGCTCAAATAGCAAGTTAAGACTTCCAAGAACACTAAATATAGTATAACGGTCCAATTTGATGCCTTAGGAATGCTCAATTCTATGCATGGACAAGTTTTTCACGTTTCGTGCAATTTTGAACTTAACTTGGTCTATGGGCTTCTTTACCTAACGAAACGTTGTCCAAAAGCTAAACTAGCAAGTTGAGACTTCTAAGAACACTAAATAGAGTATAACGGTCCAATTTGATGCCTTAGTAATGCTTAATTCTATGCATAGACAAGTTTTTCCTGTTTCGTGCAATTTTGAACTTAACTTGGTCTATTGGCTTCCTTACGTAATGAAACGTTGTCTGAAAGCTAAACTAGCAAGTTAAGACTTCTAAGAACACTAAATAGAGTATAACGGTCCATTTCGATGCCTCAGGAATGCTCAATTCTATGCATGGACAAGTTTTTCACGTTTCGTGCAATTTTGAACTTAGCTTGCTCTGTTGGCTTCTTTACCTAACTAAACGTTGTCCAAAAGCTAAACTAGCAAGTTAAAACTTCGTAGAACACTAAATAGAGTATAACGTCCAATTTGATGCCTTAGGAATGCTCAGTTCTATGCGTAGACAAGTTTTCCTCGTTTCGTCCTATTTTGAACTTAACTTGGTCTATTGGCTTCTTTACCTAACGAAACGTTGTCCAAAAGCTAAACTGGCAAGTTAAGACTTCTAAGAACACTAAATAGAGTATAACGGTACAATTTGATGCCTTAGTAATGCTGAATTCTATCCGTGTACAAGCTTTTCACGTTTTGTGCAATTTTGAACTTAACTTGGTCTATTGGCTTCTTTACCTAGCCAAACGTTGTCCAAAAGCTAAAATAGAAAGTTAAGACTTCTAAGAACACTAAATATAGTATAACGGTCCAATTTGATGCCTTAGGAATGCTCAATTCTATGCATGGACAAGTTTTTCACGTTTCGTGCAATTTTGAACTTAACTTGGTCTATGGGCTTCTTTACCTAACGAAACGTTGTCCAAAAGCTAAACTAGCAAGTTGAGACTTCTAAGAACACTAAATAGAGTATAACGGTCCAATTTGATGCCTTAGGAATGCTTAATTCTATGCATAGACAAGTTTTTCCCGTTTCGTGCAATTTTGAACTTAACTTGGTCTATTGGCTTCTTTACCTAACGAAACGTTGTCCAAAAGCTAAACTGGCAAGTTAAGACTTCTAAGAACACTAAATAGAGTATAACGGTACAATTTGATGCCTTAGTAATGCTGAATTCTATCCGTGTACAAGCTTTTCACGTTTTGTGCAATTTTGAACTTAACTTGGTCTATTGGCTTCTTTACCTAGCCAAACGTTGTCCAAAAGATAAGCTATCAAGTTAAGACTTCTAAGAACACTAAATAGAGTATAACGGTCGAATTTGATGCCTTAGGAATGCTCAATTCTAGGCATAGACTAGTTTTTCACGTTTCATGCAATTTTGAACATAAGTTGGTCTATCGGCTTCTTTACCTAACGAAACGTTGTCCAGAAGCTCAACTAGCAACTTAAAACTTCGTAGAACACTAAATAGAGAATCACGGTCCAATTTGATGCCTTAGGAATGCTCAGTTCTATGCGTAGACAAGTTTTACTCGTTTGGTGCAATTTTGAGCTTAACTTGGTCTATTTGCTTCTTGACCTAATGAAACATTGTCCAAAAGCAAAACTAGCAAGTTAAGACTTCTAAGAACACTAAATAGAGTATAGCAGTCCAATTTGATGCCTTAGGAATGCTCAATTCTATGCATGAACAAGTTTTTCACGTTTCGTGCAATTTTGAACTTAACTTGGTCTATTGGCTTCTTTACCTAACGAAACGTTGTCCAAAAGCTCAAATAGCAAGTTAAGACTTCCAAGAACACTAAATATAGTATAACAGTCCAATTTGATGCCTTAGGAATGCTCAATTCTATGCATGGACAAGTTTTTCACGTTTCGTGCAATTTTGAACTTAACTTGGTCTATGGGCTTCTTTACCTAACGAAACGTTGTCCAAAAGCTAAACTAGCAAGTTGAGACTTCTAAGAACACTAAATAGAGTATAACGGTCCAATTTGATGCCTTAGTAATGCTTAATTCTATGCATAGACAAGTTTTTCCTGTTTCGTGCAATTTTGAACTTAACTTGGTCTATTGGCTTCCTTACGTAATGAAACGTTGTCTGAAAGCTAAACTAGCAAGTTAAGACTTCTAAGAACACTAAATAGAGTATAACGGTCCATTTCGATGCCTCAGGAATGCTCAATTCTATGCATGGACAAGTTTTTCACGTTTCGTGCAATTTTGAACTTAGCTTGCTCTGTTGGCTTCTTTACCTAACTAAACGTTGTCCAAAAGCTAAACTAGCAAGTTAAAACTTCGTACAACACTAAATAGAGTATAACGTCCAATTTGATGCCTTAGGAATGCTCAGTTCTATGCGTAGACAAGTTTTCCTCGTTTCGTCCTATTTTGAACTTAACTTGGTCTATTGGCTTCTTTACCTAACGAAACGTTGTCCAAAAGCTAAACTAGCAAGTTAAGACTTCTAAGAAAACTAAATAGAGTATAGCGATCCAATTTGATGCCTTAGGAATGCTCAATTCTATGCATGGACAAGTTTTTCAAGTTCCGTGCAATTTTGAACTTAACTTGGTCTATTGGCTTCTTTACCTAACGAAACGTTGTCCAAAAGCTAAAATAGAAAGTTAAGACTTCTAAGAACACTAAATATAGTATAACGGTCCAATTTGATGCCTTAGGAATGCTCAATTCTATGCATGGACAAGTTTTTCACGTTTCGTGCAATTTTGAACTTAACTTGGTCTATTGGCTTCTTTAGCTAACGAAACGTTGTCCAAAAGCTAAACTATCAAGTTAAGACTTCTAAGAACACTAAATAGAGTATAACGGTCCAATTTGACGCCGTAGGAATGCTCAGTTCTATGCGTAGACAAGTTTTCCTTGTTTCGTGCAATTTTGAACTTAACTTGGTATATGGGCTTCTTTACTTAACGAAACGTTGTTCCAAAGCTAAACTAGCAAGTTAAGACATCTAAGAACACTAAATAGAGTATAAGGGTCCAATTCGATGCCTCAGGAATGCTCAATTCTATGCATGGACAAGTTTTTCACGTTTCGTGCAATTTTGAACTTAGCTTGGTCTGTGGGCTTCTTTACCTAACTAAACGTTGTCCAAAAGCTAAACTAGCAAGTTAAAACTTCGTAGAACACTAAATAGAGTATAACGGTCCAATTTGATGCCTTAGGAATGCTCAGTTCTATGCGTAGACAAGTATTCCTCGTTTCGTGCTATTTTGAACTTAACTTGGTCTATTGGCTTCTTTACTTAACGAAACGTTGCCCAAAAGCTAAACTGGCAAGTTAAGACTTCTAAGAACACTAAATAGAGTATAACGGTCCAATTTGATGACTTAGGAATGCTGAATTCTATCCGTGGACAAGTTTTTTACGTTTTGTGCAATTTTGAAATTAACTTGGTCTATTGGCTTCTTTACCTAGCAAAACGTTGTCCAAAAGCTAAGCTATCAAGTTAAGACTTCTAAGAACACTAAATAGAGTATAACGGTCGAATTTGATGCCTTAGGAATGCTCAATTCTATGCATAGACTAGTTTTTCACGTTTCATGCAATTTTGAACATAAGTTGGTCTATCGGCTTCTTTACCTAACGAAACGTTGTCCAGAAGCTAAACTAGCAACTTAAAACTTCGTAGAACAATAAATAGAGTATCACGGTCCAATTTGATGCCTTAGGAATGCTCAGTTCTATGCGTAGACAAGTTTTCCTCGTTTGGTGCAATTTTGAACTTAACTTGGTCTATGGGCTTCTTTACCTAACGAAACGTTGTCCAAAAGCTAAACTAGCAAGTTGAGACTTTTAAGAACACTAAATAGAGTATAACGGTCCAATTTGATGCCTTAGGAATGCTTAATTCTATGCATAGACAAGTTTTTCCTGTTTCTTGCAATTTTGAACTTAACTTGGTCTATTGGCTTCTTTACGTAATGAAACGTTGTCTGAAAGCTAAACTAGCAAGTTAAGACTTCTAAGAACACTAAATAGAGTATAACGGTCCAATTCGATGCCTCAGGAATGCTCAATTCTATGCATGGACAAGTTTTTCACGTTTCGTGCAATTTTGAACTTAGCTTGGTCTGTGGGCTTCTTTACCTAACTAAACGTTGTCCAAAAGCTAAACTAGCAAGTTAAAACTTCGTAGAACACTAAATAGAGTATAACGGTCCAATTTGATGCCTTAGGAATGCTCAGTTCTATGCGTAGACAAGTTTTCCTCGTTTCGTCCTATTTTGAACTTAACTTGGTCTATTGGCTTCTTTACCTAACGAAACGTTGTCCAAAAGCTAAACTAGCAAGTTAAGACTTCTAAGAAAACTAAATAGAGTATAGCGGTCCAATTTGATGCCTTAGGAATGCTCAATTCTATGCATGGACAAGTTTTTCACGTTCCGTGCAATTTTGAACTTAACTTGTTCTATTGGCTTCTTTACCTAACGAAACGTTGTCCAAAAGCTAAAATAGAATGTTAAGACTTCTAAGAACACTAAATATAGTATAATGGTCCAATTTGATGCCTTACGAATGCGCAATTCTATGCATGGACAAGTTTTTCACATTTCGTGCAATTTTGAACTTAACTTGGTCTATTGGTTTCTTTACCTAACGAAACCACTAAATAGAGTATAACGGTCCAATTTGATGCCTTAGGAATTCTCAGTTCTATGCGTAGACAAGTTTTCCTCGTTTCGTGCTATTTTGAACTTATCTTGGTCTATTGGCTTCTTTACCTAACGAAACGTTGTCCAAAAGCTAAACTATCAAGTTAAGACTTCTAAGAACACTAAATAGAGTATAACGATCCAATTTGACGTCGTAGGAACGCTTAGTTCTATGCGTGGACAAGTTTTCCTCGTTTCGTGCTATTTTGAACTTAACTTGGTCTATTGGCCTCTTTACCTAACGAAACGTTGTCCGAAAGCTAAACTAGCAAGTTAAGACTTCTACGAACACTAAATAGAGTATAACGGTCCAATTTGATGCCTTAGGAATTCTCAGTTCTATGCGTAGACAAGTTTTACTCGTTTCGTGCTATTTTGAACTTAACTTGGTCTATTGGCTTCTTTACCTGACGAAACGTTGTCCAAAAGCTAAACTATCAAGTTAAGGCTTCTAAGAACACTAAATAGAGTATAACGGTCGAATTTGACGTCGTAGGAATGCTCAGTTCTATGCGTAGACAAGTTTTCCTCGTTTCGTGCTATTTTGAACTTAACTTGGTCTATTGGCTTCTTTACCTAATGAAACGTTGTCCAAAAGCTAAACTAGCAAGTTAAGACTTCTAAGAACACTAAATGGAGTATAATGATCCAATTCGATGCCTTAGGAATGCTCTATTCTATTCATAGACAAGTTTTTCACGTTTCGTGCAATTTTGAACCTAATTTGGTCTATGGGCTTATTTACCTAACGAAACGTTGTCCAAAAGCTAAACTAGCAAGTTAAGACTTATACGAACACTAAATAGAGTATAACGGTCCAATTTGATGCCTTAGGAATTCTCAGTTCTATGCGTAGACAAGTTTTCCTCATTTCGTGCTATTTTGAACTTAACTTGGTCTATTGGCTTCTTTACCTAACGAAACGTTGTCCAAAAGCTAAACTATCAAGTTAAGACTTCTAAGAACACTAAATTGAGTATAACGGTCCAATTTGACGCCGTAGGAATGATCAGTTCTATGTGTAAACAAGTTTTCCTCGTTTCGTGCAATTTTGAACTTAACTTGGTCTATGGGCTTCTTTACCCAACGAAACGTTGTTCCAAAGCTAAAATAGCAAGTTAAGACATCGAAGAACACTAAATAGAGTATAACGGTCCAATTCGATGCCTTAGGAATGCTCAATTCTACGCATAGACAAGTTTTTCACGTTTCGTGCAATTTTGAACTTAACTTGGTCTATGGGTTTCTTTACCTAACGAAACGTTGTCCAAAAGCTGAACTAGCAAGTTAAGACTTCTACGAACACTAAATAGAGTATAACGGTCCAATTTGATGCCTTAGGAATTCTCAGTTCTATGCGTAGACAAGTTTTCCTCGTTTCATGCTATTTTGAACTTAACTTGGTCTATTGGCTTCTTTACCTAACGAAACGTTGTCCAAAATCTAAACTATCAAGTTAAGACTTCTAAGAACACTAAATAGAGTATAACGGTCCAATTTGACGCCGTAGGAATGCTCAGTTCTATGCGTAGACAAGTTTTACTCGTTTCGTGCAATTTTGAACTTAACTTGGTCTATGGGCTTCTTTACCTAACGAAACGTTGTTCCAAAGCTAAACTAGCAAGTTAAGACATCTAAGAACACTAAATAGAGTATAACTGTCCAATTTGATGCCTTAGGAATGCTTAATTCTATGCATAGACAAGTTTTTCACGTTTCGTGCAATTTTGAACTTAACTTGCTCTATTGGCTTCTTTACCTAATGAAACGTTGTCCGAAAGCTAAACTAGCAAGTTAAGACATCTAAGAACACT
This sequence comes from Tripterygium wilfordii, assembly GCF_013401445.1. Taxonomy (NCBI): domain Eukaryota; kingdom Viridiplantae; phylum Streptophyta; class Magnoliopsida; order Celastrales; family Celastraceae; genus Tripterygium; species Tripterygium wilfordii. The sequence goes on from NC_052240.1 coordinate 8,278,929, forward strand.
AAATAGAGTATAACTGTCCAATTTGATGCCTTAGGAATGCTTAATTCTATGCATAGACAAGTTTTTCACGTTTCGTGCAATTTTGAACTTAACTTGCTCTATTGGCTTCTTTACCTAATGAAACGTTGTCCGAAAGCTAAACTAGCAAGTTAAAAATTTGTAGAACACTAAATAGAGTATAACGGTCCAATTTGATGCCTGAGTAACGATCAGTTCTATGCGTAGACAAGTTTTGCTCGATTTGTGCAATTTTGAGCTTAACTTGGTCTATTGGCTTCTTTACCTAGCGAAATGTTGTCGAAAAGCTAAACTAGCAGGTTAAGACTTCTACGAACACTAAATAGAGTATAACGGTACAATTTGATGCCTGTGGAATGCTTAGTTCTATGCGTAGACAAGTTTTCCTCGTTTTGTGCAATTTTGAGCTTAACTTGGTCTATTGGCTTCTTTACCTAACGAAACGTTGTCCAAAAGCTAAACTAGCAAGTTAAGACTTCTTAGAACACTAATTAGAGTATAACGGTCCAATTTGATTCCTTAGGAATGCTCAATTCTCTGCATGGACAAGTTTTTCACGTTTCGTGCAATTTTGAACTTAACTTGGTCTATTGGCTTCTTTACCTAACGAAACGTTGTCCAAAAGCTAAACTAGCAAGTTAAGACTTCTAAGAACACCAAATAGAGTATAACGGTCCAATTTGATGCCTTAGGAATGCTCAATTCTATGCATGGACAAGTTTTTCACGTTTCGTGCAATTTTGAGCTTAACTTGGTCTATTGGCTTCTTTACCTAGCGAAACGTTATCCAAAAGCTAAACTAGCAAGTTAAGACTTCTACGAACACTAAATAGAGTATAACGGTACAATTTGATGCCTATGGAATGCTTAGTTCTATGCGTAGACAAGTTTTACTCGTTTTGTGCAATTTTGAGCTTAACTTGGTCTATTGGCTTCGTTACCTAACGAAACGTTGTCCAAAAGCTAAACTAGCAAGGTAAGACTTCTAAGAACACTAAATAGAGTATAACGGTCCAATTTGATGCCTGAGGAATACTCAGTTCTATGCGTAGACAAGTTTTCCTCGTTTTGTGCAATTTTGAGCTTAACTTGGTCTATTGGCTTCTTTACCTAACGAATCGTTGTCTAAAAGCTAAAATAGCAAGTTAAGACTTCTAAGAACACTAATTAGAGTATAACGGTCCAATTTGATTCCTTAGGAATGCTCAATTCTATGCATGGACAAGTTTTTCACGTTTCGTGCAATTTTGAACTTAACTTGGTCTATTGGCTTTTTTACCTAACGAAACGTTGTCCAAAAGCTAAACTAGCAAGTTAAGACTTCTAAGAACACTAAATAGAGTATAACGGTCCAATATGATGCCTGAGGAATGCTCAGTTCTATGCGTAGACAAGTTTTCTTCGTTTTGTGCAATTTTGAGCTTAACTTGGTCTATTGGCTTCTTTACCTAACGAAACGTTGGCCAAAAGCTAAACTAGCAAGTTAAGACTTCTAAGAACACTAAATAGAGTATAACGGTCCAATTTGATGCCTTAGGAATGCTCAATTCTATGCATGGACAAGTTTTTCACGTTTCGTGCAATTTTGAACTTAACTTGGTCTATTGGCTTCTTTACCTAACGAAACGTTGTCCAAAAGCTAAACTAGCAAGTTAAGACTTCTACGAACACTAAATAGAGTATAACGGTCCAATTTGATGCCTTAGGAATGCTCAGTTCTATGCATAGACAAGTTTTTCTCGTTTCAAGCAATTTTGAACTTAACTTGGTCTATTGGCTTCTTTACCTAACGAAACGTTGTCCAAAAGCTAAACTAGCAAGTTAAGACTTCTACGAACACTAAATAGAGTATAACGGTCCAATTTGATGCCTTAGGAATGCTCAGTTCTGTGCATAGACAAGTTTTTCTCGTTTCAAGCAATTTTGAACTTAACTTGGTATATTGGCTTCTTTACCTAACGAAACGTTGTCCAAAAGCTAAACTAGCAAGTTAAGACTTCTAAAAACACTAAATAGAGTATAACGCTCCAATTTGATGCCTGAGGAATGCTCAGTTCTATGCGTAGACAAGTTTTTCACGTTGTGTGCAATTTTGAGCTTAACTTGGTTTATTGGCTTCTTTACCTAACAAAACGTTGTCCAAAAGCTAAACTAGCAAGTTAAGACTTCTAAGAACACTAAATAGAGTATAACTGTCCAATTTGAAGCCTTAGGTGTTGGATCGGATGGCACCACAAGAGGGGGGTGAATTGTGTCCTTAGTCAATTTTAGACTAGGTCACCTCTTTTTTCAGTTTCACCCTAAGCGGAAGCTAAATACCAAATTGAGTACTAGTGTAGATGTATATAAGTCAAGTAGAACAATCAATTTGAGCAAATCACATATAAAATCCTAATATGATTGTATGGTCTCCTAATGGCAGATGTGAGCATAAAGCAATCAAATAAGCTCAAGCAAGTCAAGGACAATTGATATAAGCAAGATAAATAACTTTAAGATCAAGAACCAAGCAAGATGATCAAGTATGTATATGTCACTTGTAAAACAAATGTAATTAGGGCACAAAATCAGATTTGACAATTAATTGAACAAGCTTGACTCTAGCAACCTAAATGATCAATTTCAAGTATGTATGATATGAGAATGCAATGCTAATTGAAATTGCTGGAAAGTAAAAGAGGCAAGAGATTTATAGTGGTTCGGCTTAACCCAAGCCTACTCCACCCCCAAGTCCCACTTGGGAATTTCAAACACTCCACTATGGCTTATTCAACCGAGTCAAGCGGAACTCATACAACCAGTGTTTTTGTAGCTCAAACACCAAACTTTACACACCGTGTGGTTTATAGCTCACCACACTAACTCAATCAACAAATACAAACTCAAATATGGCTCCAAGTGTTGCCGGATATGAGGTAAGTTTAGGTTCAAAGGCTGGCTCTTTTGTACCTGGATTTGTAAGTGTATAGGGCTCAAATGAAGCTCTTGAAAAGCTGGAATGGGAATGGTAAGCACAAAACTCAGATTTGAGATTTTTGGTTGTTAGGGTTTGTGAAACTTTTAGTAGTGTAACAACCAACGAAAATCAGTTATCACAAGGCTTGAATGATGAAATGGAGATGATGAATGTAGCCTTAGAAGTGCTGGAAACCAGATTATATCACAAAGGAAATGACTCTTGAGAATATGATGAAAATCAGATTTGAAAGGCTCAAGAGTAACAATAAAGCTTTGCTTGGCTAGCGTATATGATCTCTCTTCAAAATCAAGTATGTAATCAAGGAATGAATGAGTAAGAGAATGAAAGCTTGAGAGATGAAGAACTCTTAAGAGAGAAAGAGTAATTTTCGGCCAAGTTTATGCACCATAGACAAAGAGTTAATTTTTGTAGAAATTGTGGAGTGTAAGCTCATGAAATGAGGGCCATTGGATTAGATATGAAAAATATGGACCCTTGGATCAATATAGCTGTTAGAAGGCTTAGAGAAGTGTGAAAATGATTTCAACAAGTCTCTCTTTGCTGGGAGGAATAATGGCCATTAGATGAGGAAGGTTTAAAGATAGTCATTGGATAAAAAGGTGTAGTGGAAAGGTTTAATCTTGAACCAATGGATCAAAAAGATATTTTGGAGGGAAGGAATGTGGACCATTGGATGAGGAAAAACCTTTGAAATAAATCACCTTCCTTTGTCTCTTTCCAAAGTGCTTTTCCAGCAAACTATATCTCTTTTGTAGCAAAAGAGGTCTTGAAAATGTGAGGCATTTATTGCATGTCTCCTCTTGCTTTTTGGCTTTAAATCTCTATTGTTGACTTGTAGCTCTTATTGGCTCCACTAATCCATTTCATGTATCCACTTCATATGCCATGTCATCACGTCCATGTCATCTGCCACGTCAGTCTATTGACTTTGACTCTGACCAGAAAGTCAACTTTACTTCAATTGGCTCCATTTAAGCTCCGATATATTCTGACCATGATTGACCACGACAATGACTTTCTTAATCATGTTTGACCATGATTAAGTCTTCATTACCGTTCGGTTAAGGTCACCATGTTGATACTTGATCATCCTACACAATTAAACTCAAGACATGCTATGTAAGCCTTGTTAGGGCTTCTTGCAATGTTAGCCCATGTTAGTTCAATAAATCAAATTCCCATGCATTTTGGGCAGGACATATAGGTCGAAGATTTCTCATGTACATTATGGATCAAAGTTCAATCAATCATGCTTTTGTAATCACTCAAACATATATATTCAACATTAGGAATGCTCAATTCTATGCATAGACAAGTTTTCACGTTTCGTGCAATTTTGAACTTAACTTGGTCTATTGGCTTCTTTACCTAACAAAACGTTGTCCAAAAGCTAAAATAGCCACCTAAGACTTCAAAGAACACTAAATAGAGTATAACGGTCCAATTTTATTCCTTAGGAATGCTCAAGTCTACGCATAGACAAGTTTTTCACGTTTCGTGCAATTTTGAACTTAACTTGGTCTATTGGCTTCTTTACCTAAAGAAACGTTGTCCAAGAGCTAAACTAGCAAGTTAAAACTTCTAAGAACACTAAATAGAGAGTAACGGTCCAGCTGGATGCCTTAGGAATGCTCAATTCTATGCATAGACAAGTTTTTCACGTTTCGTGCAATTTTGAACTTAACTTAGTCTATTGGCTTCTTTACCTAACGAAACGTTGTCCGAAAGCTAAACTAGCAAGTTAAGACTTCTAAGAACACTAAATAGAGTATAACGGTCCAATTCGATGTCTTAGGAATGCTCAATTCAATGCATAGACAAGTTTTTCACGTTTCGTGCAATTTTGAACTTAACTTGGTCTATGGGCTTCTTTACCTAACGAAATGTTGTCCAAAAGCTAAACTAGCAAGTTAAGACTTCTAAAAACACTAAAAAGAGTATAATGGTTCAAGTTGATGCCTGAGGAATGCTCAGTTCTATGCGTAGACAAGTTTTCCTCGTTTTGTGCAATTTTGAACTTAACTTGGTCTATTGGCTTCTTTACCTAACGAAACGTTGTCCCAAAGCTAAACTAGCAAGTTAAAACTTCGAAGAACACTAAATACAGTGCAACGGTCCAATTTGATGCCATACGAATGCTCAGTTCTATGCGTAGACAAGTTTTTCTCGTTTCGTGCAATTTTGAACTTATCTTGGTCTATGGGCTTCTTTACCTAACGAAACGTTGTCCCAAAGCTAAACTAGCAAGTTAAAACTTCGCAGAACACTAAATAGAGTAAAATGGTCCAATTTGATGCCTTAGGAGTGCTCAGTTCTATGCATAGACAAGTTTTTCTCGTTTCAAGCAATTTTGAACTTAACTTGGTCTATTGGCTTCTTTACCTAACGAACCATTGTCCAAAAGCTAAACTAGCAAGTTAAGAGCTCTAAGAACACTAAATAGAGTATAACCATCCAATTTGATGCCTTAGGAATGCTCAATTCTATGCATGGACAAGTTTTTCACGTTTCGTGCAATTTTGAACTTAACTTGGTCTATTGGCTTCTTTACCTAACGAAACGTTGTCCAAAAGCTAAACTAGCAAGTTAAGACTTCTAAGAACACTAAATAGAGTGTAACGGTCCAATTTGATGCCTTACGAATACTCAATTCTATGCATGGACAAGTTTTTCACGTTTCGTGCAATTTTGAACTTAACCTGGTCTATTGGCTTCTTTACCTAATGAAACGCTGTCCAAAAGCTAAACTAGCAAGATAAGACTTCTAAGAACACTAAATAGAGTATAACAGTCCAATTTGATGCATGAGGAATGCTCAGTTCTATGCGTAGACAAGTTTTCCTCGTTTTATGCAATTTTGAGCTTAACTTGGTCTATTGGCTTCTTTACCTAACGAAACGTTGTCCAAAAGCTAAACTAGCAAGTCAAAACTTCTAAGAACACTAAATAGAGTATAAGGTCCAATTTGATGCCTTAGGAATGCTCAATTCTATGCACGGACAAGTTTTTCCCGTGTCGTGCAATTTTGAAGTTAACTTGGTCTATTGGCTTCTTTACCTAACGAAACCTTATCCAAAAGCTAAACTAGAAAGTTAAGACTTCTAAGAACACTAAATAGAGTATAACGTCAAGTTTGATGCCTGAGGAATGCTCAATTCTATACGTAGACAAGTTTTCCTCGTTTTGTGCAATTTTGAACTTAACTTGGTCTATGGGCTTCTTTATCTAACGAAACGTTGTCCAAAAGCTAAACTAGCAAGTCAAAACTTCATAGAACACTAAATAGAGTATAACGGTACAATTTGATGGCTTAGGAATGCTCAATTCTATGCATAGACAAGTTTTTCATGTTTTGTGCAATTTTGAACTTAACTTGGTCTATGGGCTTCTTTACCTAACGAAACGTTGTCCAAAAGCTAAACTAGCAAGTTAAGACTTCTAAGAACACTAAATAGAGTATAACGGTCCAATTTGACGCCGTAGGAATGCTCAGTTATATGCGTAGACAAGTTTTCCTCGTTACGTGCAATTTTGAAATTAACTTGGTCTATGGGCTTTTTGACGTAACGAAACGTTGTTCCAAAGCTAAACTAGCAACTTAAGACTTCTAAGAATACTAAATAGAGTATAACGGTCCAATTTGATGCCTTAGGAATGCTTAATTCTATACATAGACAAGTTTTTCACGTTTCATGCAATTTTGAACTTAACTTGGTCTATTGGCTTCTTTACCTAACGAACCGTTGTCCAAAAGCAAAACTAGCTAGTTAAGACCTCTAAGAACACTAAATAGTGTATAACGGTCCAATTTGATGCCTTAGGAATGCTCAATTCTATGCATGGACAAGTTTTTCACGTTTCGTGCAATTTTGAACTTAACTTGGTCTATTGGCTTCTTTACCTAACGAAACGTTGTCCAAAAGCTAAACTAACATGCTAAGGCTTCTAAGAACACTAAATAGAGTATAACGGTCCACTTTGATGCCTTAGGAATGCTCAATTCTATGCATAGACAAGTTTTTCACGTTTCGTGCAATTTTGAAGTTAACTTGGTCTATTGGCTTCTTTACCTAACGAAACGTTGTCCAAAAGCTAAACTAGCAAGTTAAGAACTCTAAGAACAATAAATAGAGTATAACGGTCCAATTCGATGTCTTATGAATGCTCAATTCTATGCATAGACAAGTTTTTCACTTTTCGTGCAATTTTGAACTTACCTTGGTCTATGGGCTTCTTTACCTAACGAAATGTTGTCGAAAAGCTAAACTAGCAAGTTAAAACTTCGTAGAACACTCAATAGAGTATAACGGTCTAATTTGATGCCTTAGGAATGCTCAGTTCTATGCGTAGACAAGTTTTCCTTGTTTCGTGCTATTTTGAACTTAACTTGGTCTATTGGCTTCTTTACGTAACGAAACGTTGTCCAAAAGCTAAACTAGCAAGTTAAGACTTCTAATAACACTAAATAGAGTATAATGGTTCAAGTTGATGCCTGAGGAATGCTCAGTTCTATGTGTAGATAAGTTTTCCTCGTTTTGTGCAATTTTCAACTTAACTTGGTCTATTGTCTTCTTTACCTAACGAAACGTTGTCCCAAAGCTAAACTAGCAAGTTAAATTTTCGAAGAACACTAAATACAGTGCAACGGTCCAATTTGATGCCATACGAATGCTCAGTTCTTTGCGTAGACAAATTTTCCTCGTTTCGTGCAATTTTGAACTTATCTTGGTCTATGGGCTTATTTACCTAACGAAACGTTGTCCAAAAGCTAAACTAGCAAGTTAAGACCTCTAAGAACACTAAATAGAGTATAACGGTCCAATTTCATGCCTTAGGAATGCTCAATTCTATGCATGGACAAGTTTTTCACGTTTCGTGCAATTTTGAACTTAACTTGGTCTATTGGCTTCTTTACCTAACGAAACGTTGTCCAAAAGCTAAACTAACATGTTAAGACTTCTAAGAACACTAAATAGAGTATAACGGTCCAATTTGATGCCTTAGGAATGCTCAATTCTATCCGTAGACAATTTTTTCTCGTTTCATGCAATTTTGAACTTAAGTTGGTCTATTGGCTTCTTTACCTAACGAACCGTCGTCCAAAAGCTAAACTAGCAAGTTAAGACCTCTAAGAACACTAAATAGAGTATAACGGTCCAATTTGATGCCTTAGGAATGCTCAATTTTATGCATGGACAAGTTTTTCACGTTTCGTGCAATTTTGAACTTAACTTGGTCTATTGGCTACTTTACCTAACGAAACGTTGTCCAAAAGCTAAACTAACATGTTAAGACTTCTAAGAACACTAAATAGAGTATAACGGTCCAATTTGATGCCTTAGGAATGCTCAACTCTATGCATAGACAAGTTTTTCACGTTTCGTGCAATTTTGACCTTAACTTGGTCTATTGGCTTCTTTTCCTCATGAAACGTTGTCCGAAAGCTAAAATAGCAAGTTAAGACTTCTAAGAACACTAAATAGAGTATAACAGTCGAATTTGATGCCTGAGGAATGCTCAGTTCTAGGCGTAGATAAGTTTTCCTAGTTTTGTGCAATTTTGAGCTTAACTTGGTCTATTGGCTTCTTTACCTAACGAAACGTTGTCCAAAAGCTAAACTAGCAAGTTAAGACTTCTAAGAACACTAAATAGAGTATAACGGTCCAATTTGATGCCGTAGGAATGCTCAATTCTATGCATGGACAAGTTTTTCACGTTTCGTGCAATTTTGAACTTAACTTGGTCTATTGGCTTCTTTACCTAACGAAACGTTGTCCAAAAGCTAAACTAGCAAGTTAAGACTTCTAAGAACACTAAATAGAGTATAATGGTCCAATTTGATTCCTAAGGAATGCTCAGTTCTATGTGTAGACAAGTTTTCCTCGTTTTGTGCAATTTTGAACTTAACTTGGTCTATGGGCTTCTTTACCTAACGAAACGTTGTCCAAAAGCTAAACTAGCAAGTCAAAACTTCATAGAACACGAAATAGAGTATAACGGTCCAATTTGATGCCTTAGGAATGCTCAATTCTATGCATGGACAAGTTTTTCACGTTTCATGCAATTTTGAACTTAACTTGGTCTATTGGCTTCTTTACCTAACGAAACGTTGTCCAAAAGCTAAACTAGCAAGTTAAGACTTCTAAGAACACTAAATAGAGTATAATGGTCCAATTTGATTCATGAGGAATGCTCAGTTCTATGCGTAGACAAGTTTTCCTCGTTTTGTGTAATTTTGAACTTAACTTGGTCTATGGGCTTTTTTACCTAACGAAACGTTGTCCAAAATCTAAACTAGCAAGTCAAAACTTCATAGAACACGAAATAGAGTATAACGGTCCAATTTGATGCCTTAGGAATGCTCAATTCTATGCATGGACAAGTTTTTCACGTTTCATGCAATTTTGAACTTAACTTGGTCTATTGGCTTCTTTACCTAACGAAACATTGTCTAAAAGCTAAACTAGCAAGTTAAGACTTCTAAGAACACTAAATAGAGCATAACGGTCCAATTTGATGCCTTAGGAATGCTCAATTCTATGCATAGACAAGTTTTTCACGTTTTGTGCAATTTTGTACTTAAGTTGGTCTATGGGCTTCTTTACCTAACGAAACCTTGTCCAAAAGCTAAACTAGCAAGTTAAGACTTCTAAGAACACTAAATAGAGTATAACGATCTAATTTGACGCCGTAGGAATGCTCAGTTATATGCGTAGACAAGTTTTCCTCGTTACGTGCAATTTTGAACGTAACTTGGTCTATGGGCTTCTTTACCTAACGAAACGTTGTCCAAAAGCTAAACTAGCAAGTTAAGACTTCTAAGAACACTAAATAGAGTATAATGGTCCAATTTGATTCCTAAGGAATGCTCAGTTCTATGTGTAGACAAGTTTTCCTCGTTTTGTGCAATTTTGAACTTAACTTGGTCTATGGGCTTCTTTACCTAACGAAACGTTGTCCAAAAGCTAAACTAGCAAGTCAAAACTTCATAGAACACGAAATAGAGTATAACGGTCCAATTTGATGCCTTAGGAATGCTCAATTCTATGCATGGACAAGTTTTTCACGTTTCATGCAATTTTGAACTTAACTTGGTCTATTGGCTTCTTTACCTAACGAAACGTTGTCCAAAAGCTAAACTAGCAAGTTAAGACTTCTAAGAACACTAAATAGAGTATAATGGTCCAATTTGATTCATGAGGAATGCTCAGTTCTATGCGTAGACAAGTTTTCCTCGTTTTGTGTAATTTTGAACTTAACTTGGTCTATGGGCTTTTTTACCTAACGAAACGTTGTCCAAAATCTAAACTAGCAAGTCAAAACTTCATAGAACACGAAATAGAGTATAACGGTCCAATTTGATGCCTTAGGAATGCTCAATTCTATGCATGGACAAGTTTTTCACGTTTCATGCAATTTTGAACTTAACTTGGTCTATTGGCTTCTTTACCTAACGAAACATTGTCTAAAAGCTAAACTAGCAAGTTAAGACTTCTAAGAACACTAAATAGAGAATAACGGTCCAATTTGATGCCTTAGGAATGCTCAATTCTATGCATAGACAAGTTTTTCACGTTTTGTGCAATTTTGTACTTAAGTTGGTCTATGGGCTTCTTTACCTAACGAAACCTTGTCCAAAAGCTAAACTAGCAAGTTAAGACTTCTAAGAACACTAAATAGAGTATAACGATCTAATTTGACGCCGTAGGAATGCTCAGTTATATGCGTAGACAAGTTTTCCTCGTTACGTGCAATTTTGAACGTAACTTGGTCTATGGGCTTCTTTACCTAACGAAACGTTGTTCCAAAGCTAAACTAGCAACTTAAGACTTCTAAGAACACTAAATAGAGTATAACGGTCCAATTTGATACCTTAGGAATGCTTAATTATATGCATAGACAAGTTTTTCACGTTTCGTGCAATTTTAAAGTTAACTTGGTCTGTTGGCTTATTTACCTAACGAAACGTTGTTTGAAAGCTAAACTAGCAAGTTAAGACTTCTAAGAACACTAAATAAAGTATAACGGTCCAATTTGATGACTTAGGAATGCTCAATTCTATGCATAGACAAGTTTTTCACGTTTCGTGCAATTTTGAACTTAACTTGGTCTATGGGCTTCTTTACCTAACGAAACGTTGTCCAAAAGCTAAACTAACATGTTAAGACTTCTAAGAACACTAAATAGAGTATAACGGTCCAATTTGATGCCTTAGGAATGCTCAATTCTATCCGTAGACAAGTTTTTCTCGTTTCATGCAATTTTGAACTTAAGTTGGTCTATTGGCTTCTTTACCTAACGAACCGTCGTCCAAAAGCTAAACTAGCAAGTTAAGACCTCTAAGAACACTAAATAGAGTATAACGGTCCAATTTGATGCCTTAGGAATTCTCAATTCTATGCATGGACAAGTTTTTCACGTTTCGTGCAATTTTGAACTTAACTTGGTCTATTGGCTTCTTTACCTAACGAAACGTTGTCCAAAAGCTAAACTAACATGTTAAGACTTCTAAGAACACTAAATAGAGTATAACGGTCCAATTTGATGCCTTAGGAATGCTCAATTCTATCCGTAAACAAGTTTTTCTCGTTTCATGCAATTTTGAACTTAACTTGGTCTATTGGCTTCTTTACCTAACGAACCGTTGTCCAAAAGCTAAACTAGCAAGTTAAGACCTCTAAGAACACTAAATAGAGTATAACGGTCCAATTTGATGCCTTAGGAATGCTCAATTCTATGCATGGACAAGTTTTTCACGTTTCGTGTAATTTTGAACTTAACTTGGTCTATTGGCTTCTTTACCTAACGAAACGTTGTCCAAAAGCTAAACTAACATGTTAAGACTTCTAAGAACACTAAATAGAGTATAACGGTCCAATTTGATGCGTTAGGAATGCTCAACTCTATGCATAGACAAGTATCACACGTTTCGTGCAATTTTGACCTTAACTTGGTCTATTGGCTTCTTTTCCTAATGAAACGTTGTCCGAAAGCTAAACTAGCAAGTTAAGACTTCTAAGAACACTAAATAGAGTATAACAGTCGAATTTGATGCCTGAGGAATGCTCAGTTCTATGCGTAGATAAGTTTTCATAGTTTTGTGCAATTTTGAGCTTAACTTGGTCTATTGGCTTCTTTACCTAACGAAACGTTGTCCAAAAGCTAAACTAGCAAGTTAAGACTTCTAAGAACACTAAATAGAGTATAACGGTCCAATTTGATGCCGTAGGAATGCTCAATTCTATGCATGGACAAGTTTTTCACGTTTCGTGCAATTTTGAACTTAACTTGGTCTATTGGCTTCTTTACCTAACGAAACGTTGTCCAAAAGCTAAACTAGCAAGTTAAGACTTCTAAGAACACTAAATAGAGTATAATGGTCCAATTTGATTCCTAAGGAATGCTCAGTTCTATGCGTAGACAAGTTTTCCTCGTTTTGTGCAATTTTGAACTTAACTTGGTCTATGGGCTTCTTTACCTAACGAAACGTTGTCCAAAAGCTAAACTAGCAAGTCAAAACTTCATAGAACACTAAATAGAGTATAACGGTCCAATTTGATGCCTTAGGAATGCTCAATTCTATGCATTGACAAGTTTTTCACGTTTCATGCAATTTTGAACTTAACTTGGTCTATTGGCTTCTTTACCTAACGAAACATTGTCTAAAAGCTAAACTAGCAAGTTAAGACTTCAAAGAACACTAAATAGAGCATAACGGTCCAATTTGATCCATTAGGAATGCTCAATTCTATGCATAGACAAGTTTTTCACGTTTTGTGCAATTTTGTACTTAACTTGGTCTATGGGCTTCTTTACCTAACGAAACGTTGTCCAAAAGCTAAACTAGCAAGTTAAGACTTCTAAGAACACTAAATAGAGTATAACGGTCCAATTTGACGCCGTAGGAATGCTCAGTTATATGCGTAGACAAGTTTTCCTCGTTACGTGCAATTTTGAACTTAACTTGGTCTATGGGCTTCTTTACCTAACGAAACGTTGTTCCAAAGCTAAACTAGCAACTTAAGACTTCTAAGAACACTAAATAGAGTATAACGGTCCAATTTGATACCTTAGAGCATCCACATCAGATTACCTAAACATGAGTCTGTCTGTAAAATTTAGAGATTTTGTCAAAATAGAGCTCTGCATCAGATTACCTAGAGGTTCCCTATTTTACAGAATATGAACAGTAGTTCCCTACATCTAGAGAACCACTATTCACTTCCCTAAACATAAAATAATATTTTTTACTACTTTATTTTCTCCTCTCTCCTCTCTCCTCATTTTTTCCCTCCTCTCTCTCCTCACTCATTTCTTTCTCTCTCTTCTTTCTCTCTCATCTCTTTCTCTCTCCTCTCCTCACATTTTGACTCCTTTCTCTCTCCTCACTTTTTCTCTCTCTCTTCTTTCTCTCTCCTCACTCCTTTCTTTCTCTCTCCTATTTCTCTCCTCACTTTTTCTCTCTCTTCTTTCTCTCTCCTCAATTTTTTTTTCTAATTTTTAATAACATTAATTTATTATTTTAATTAATATATTGTTTTAAATGTAATTAATTTATTATTTTAAATAGAAGTAGTTTATATGAATAGAATAAATAAATGAAAGAGAAATAAATATTATTTTAATGCAATAGAGAATATGATAGGTAATCTGATGCAGTGTTGATTGGATAGGGAATCTGTAAAATAGGGGAAAGTGACATTTTGTCTGTATTTTAGGGAATCTGTTAAGAGAAACTGATACAGATGCTCTTAGGAATGCTTAATTATATGCATAGACAAGTTTTTCACGTTTCGTGTAATTTTGAAGTTAACTTGGTCTATTGGCTTCTTTACCTAACGAAACGTTGTTTGAAAGCTAAACTAGCAAGTTAAGACGTCTAAGAACACTAAATAGAGTATAACGGTCCAATTTGATGCCTTAGGAATGCTCAATTCTATTCATGGACAAGTTTTTCACGTTTCGTGCAATTTTGAACTTAACTTGGTATATTGGCTTCTTTACCTAACGAAACGTTGTCCAAAAGCTAAACTAACATGTTAAGACTTCTAAGAACACTAAATAGAGTATAACGGTCCAATTTGATGCCTTAGGAATGCTCAATTCTATGCATGGACAAGTTTTTCACGTTTCGTGCAATTTTGAACTTAACTTGGTCTATGGGCTTCTTTACCTAACGAAACGTTGTCCAAAAGCTAAACTAGCAAGTTAAAACTTCATAGAACACTCAATAGAGTATATCGGTCTAATTTGATGCCTTAGGAATGCTCAGTCCTATGCGTAGACAAGTTTTCCTTGTTTCGTGCTATTTTGAACTTAACTTGGTCTATTGGCTTCTTTACGTAACGAAACGTTGTCCAAAAGCTAAACTAGCAAGTTAAGGCTTCTAAGAACACTAAATAGAGTATAACGGTCCAATTTGATGCCATAGGAATCCTCAATTCTATCCATACACAAGTTTTTCTCGTTTCATGCAATTTTGAACTTAACTTGGTCTATTGGCTTCTTTACCTAATGAACTGTTGTCCAAAAGCTAAGCTAACAATTTAAGACCTCTAAGAACACTAAATAGAGTATAATGGTCCAATTTGATGCCTGAGGAATGCTCAGTTCTATACGCAGACAAGTTTTACTCGTTTTGTGCAATTTTGAACTTAACTTGGTCTATGGGGTTCTTTACCTAACGAAACGTTGTCCAAAAGCTAAACTAGCAAGTCAAAACTTCATAGAACACTAAATAGAGTATAACGGTCCAATTTGATGCCTTAGGAATGCTCAATTCTATGCATGGACAAGTTTTTCACGTTTCATGCAATTTCGAACTTAACTTGGTCTATTGGCTTCTTTACCTAACGAAACATTGTCTAAAAGCTAAACTAGCAAGTTAAGACTTCTAAGAACACTAAATAGAGCATAACGGTCCAATTTGATGCCTTAGGAATGCTCAATTCTATCCATAGACAAGTTTTTCACGTTTTGTGCAATTTTGAACTTAACTTGGTCTATGGGCTTCTTTACCTAACGAAACGTTGTCCAAAAGCTAAACTAGCAAGTTAAAACTTTGTAGAACACTCAATAGAGTATAACGGTCCAATTTGATGCCTTAGGAATGCTCAGTTCTATGCGTAGACAAGTTTTCCTTGTTTCGTGCTATTGTAAAATTAACTTGGTCTATTGGCTTCTTTACGTAACGAAACGTTGTCGAAAAGCTAAACTAGCAAGTTAAGACTTCTAAGAACACTAAATAGAGTATAACAGTCGAATTTGATGCCTGAGGAATGCTCAGTTCTATGCGTAGATAAGTTTTCCTAGTATTGTGCAATTTTGAGCTTAACTTGGTCTATTGGCTTCTTTACCTAACGAAACGTTGTCCAAAAGCTAAACTAGCAAGTTAAGACTTCTAAGAACACTAAATAGAGTATAACGGTTGAATTCGATGCCTGAGGAATGCTCAGTTCTATGCGTAGATAAGTTTTCCTAGTTTTGTGCAATTTTGAGCTTAACTTGGTCTATTGGCTTCTTTACCTAACGAAACGTTGTCCAAAAGCTAAACTAGCAAGTTAAGACTTCTAAGAACACTAAATAGAGTATAACGGTCCAATTTGATGCCGTAGGAATGCTCAATTCTATGCATGGACAAGTTTTTCACGTTTCGTGCAATTTTGAACTTAACTTGGTCTATTGGCTTCTTTACCTAACGAAACGTTGTCCAAAAGCTAAACTAGCAAGTTAAGACTTCTAAGAACACTAAATAGAGTATAATGGTCCAATTTGATTCCTAAGGAATGCTCAGTTCTATGCGTAGACAAGTTTTCCTCGTTTTGTGCAATTTTGAACTTAACTTGGTCTATGGGCTTCTTTACCTAACGAAACGTTGTCCAAAAGCTAAACTAGCAAGTTAAGACTTCTAAGAACACTAAATAGAGTATAACGGTCCAATTTGATGCCGTAGGAATGCTCAATTCTATGCATGGACAAGTTTTTCACGTTTCGTGCAATTTTGAACTTAACTTGGTCTATTGGCTTCTTTACCTAACGAAACGTTGTCCAAAAGCTAAACTAGCAAGTTAAGACTTCTAAGAACACTAAATAGAGTATAATGGTCCAATTTGATTCCTAAGGAATGCTCAGTTCTATGCGTAGACAAGTTTTCCTCGTTTTGTGCAATTTTGAACTTAACTTGGTCTATGGGCTTCTTTACCTAACGAAACGTTGTCCAAAAGCTAAACTAGCAAGTCAAAACTTCATAGAACACTAAATAGAGTATAACGGTCCAATTTGATGCCTTAGGAATGCTCAATTCTATGCATGGACAAGTTTTTCACGTTTCATGCAATTTCGAACTTAACTTGGTCTATTGGCTTCTTTACCTAACGAAACATTGTCTAAAAGCTAAACTAGCAAGTTAAGACTTCTAAGAACACTAAATAGAGCATAACGGTCCAATTTGATGCCTTAGGAATGCTCAATTCTATCCATAGACAAGTTTTTCACGTTTTGTGCAATTTTGAACTTAACTTGGTCTATGGGCTTCTTTACCTAACGAAACGTTGTCCAAAAGCTAAACTAGCAAGTTAAAACTTTGTAGAACACTCAATAGAGTATAACGGTCCAATTTGATGCCTTAGGAATGCTCAGTTCTATGCGTAGACAAGTTTTCCTTGTTTCGTGCTATTTTTAACTTAACTTGGTCTATTGGCTTCTTTACGTAACGAAACGTTGTCGAAAAGCTAAACTAGCAAGTTAAGACTTCTAAGAACACTAAATAGAGTATAACAGTCGAATTTGATGCCTGAGGAATGCTCAGTTCTATGCGTAGATAAGTTTTCCTAGTTTTGTGCAATTTTGAGCTTAACTTGGTCTATTGGCTTCTTTACCTAACGAAACGTTGTCCAAAAGCTAAACTAGCAAGTTAAGACTTCTAAGAACACTAAATAGAGTATAACGGTCGAATTTGATGCCTGAGGAATGCTCAGTTCTATGCGTAGATAAGTTTTCCTAGTTTTGTGCAATTTTGAGCTTAACTTGGTCTATTGGCTTCTTTACCTAACGAAACGTTGTCCAAAAGCTAAACTAGCAAGTTAAGACTTCTAAGAACACTAAATAGAGTATAACGGTCCAATTTGATGCCGTAGGAATGCTCAATTCTATGCATGGACAAGTTTTTCACGTTTCGTGCAATTTTGAACTTAACTTCGTCTATTGGCTTCTTTACCTAACGAAACGTTGTCCAAAAGCTAAACTAGCAAGTTAAGACTTCTAAGAAAACTAAATAGAGTATAATGGTCCAATTTGATTCCTAAGGAATGCTCAGTTCTATGCGTAGACAAGTTTTCCTCGTTTTGTGCAATTTTGAACTTAACTTGGTCTATGGGCTTCTTTACCTAACGAAACGTTGTCCAAAAGCTAAACTAGCAAGTCAAAAACTTCATAGAACACTAAATAGAGTATAACGGTCCAATTTGATGCCTTAGGAATGCTCAATTCTATGCATTGACAAGTTTTTCACGTTTCATGCAATTTTGAACTTAACATGGTCTATTGGCTTCTTTACCTAACGAAACATTGTCTAAAAGCTAAACTAGCAAGTTAAGACTTCAAAGAACACTAAATAGAGCATAACGGTCCAATTTGATGCATTAGGAATGCTCAATTCTATGCATAGACAAGTTTTTCACGTTTTGTGCAATTTTGTACTTAACTTGGTCTATGGGCTTCTTTACCTAACGAAACGTTGTCCAAAAGCTAAACTAGCAAGTTAAGACTTCTAAGAACACTAAATAGAGTATAACGGTCCAATTTGACGCCGTAGGAATGCTCAGTTATATGCGTAGACAAGTTTTTCTCGTTTCAAGCAATTTTGAACTTAACTTGGTCTATATGCTTCTTTACCGAACGAAACGTTGTCCAAAAGCTAAACTAGAAAGTTCAAACTTTGTAGAACACTAAATAGAGTATAATGGTCCAATTTGGTGCCTTAGGAATGCTCAGTTCTATGCGTAGACAAGTTTTTCTCGTTCCATGCAATTTTGAACTTCACGTGGTCTATTGGCTTCTTTACCTAACGAAACACTGCTTAAAAGCTAAACTAGCAAGTTAAGACGTCTAAGAACACTAAATAGAGTATAACGGTCCAATTTGATGCCATAGGAATCCTCAATTCTATCCGTACACAAGTTTTTCTCGTTTCATGCAATTTTGAACTTAACTTGGTCTATTGGCTTCTTTACCTAATGAACTGTTGTCCAAAAGCTAAGCTAGCAATTTAAGACCTCTAAGAACACTAAATAGAGTATAATGGTCCAATTTGATGCCTGAGGAATGCTCAGTTCTATGCGCAGACAAGTTTTACTCGTTTTGTGCAATTTTGAACTTAACTTGGTCTATGGGCTTCTTTACCTAACGAAACGTTGTCCAAAAGCTAAACTAGCAAGTCAAAACTTCATAGAACACTAAATAGAGTATAACGGTCCAATTTGATGCCTTAGGAATGCTCAATTCTATGCATGGACAAGTTTTTCACGTTTCATGCAATTTCGAGCTTAACTTGGTCTATTGGCTTCTTTACCTAACGAAACATTGTCTAAAAGCTAAACTAGCAATTTAAGGCTTCTAAGAACACTAAATAGAGCATAACGGTCCAATTTGATGCCTTAGGAATGCTCAATTCTATCCATAGACAAGTTTTTCACGTTTTGTGCAATTTTGAACTTAACTTGGTCTATGGGCTTCTTTACCTAACGAAACGTTGTCCAAAAGCTAAACTAGCAAGTTAAAACTTTGTAGAACACTCAATAGAGTATAACGGTCCAATTTGATGCCTTAGGAATGCTCAGTTCTATGCGTAGAAAAGTTTTCCTTGTTTCGTGCTATTTTAAACTTAACTTGGTCTATTGGCTTCTTTACGTAACGAAACGTTGTCGAAAAGCTAAACTAGCAAGTTAAGACTTCTAAGAACACTAAATAGAGCATAACGGTCCAATTCGATGCCTTAGGAATGCTCAATTCTATGCATAGACAAGTTTTTCACGTTTTGTGCAATTTTGAACTTAACTTGGTCTATGGGCTTCTTTACCTAACGAAAGGTTGTCCAAAAGCTAAACTAGCAAGTTAAGACTTCTAAGAACACTAAATAGAGTATAACGGTCCAATTTGACGCTGTAGGAATGCTCAGTTATATGCGTAGACAAGTTTTTCACGTTTCGTGCAATTTTGAAGTTAACTTGGTCTATTGGCTTCTTTACCTAACGAAACGTTGTTTGAAAGCTAAACTAGCAAGTTAAGATTCTAAGAACACTAAATAGAGTATAACGGTCCAATTCGATGTCTTATGAATGCTCAATTCTATGCATAGACAAGTTTTTCACGTTTCGTGTAATTTTGAACTTAACTTGGTCTATGGGCTTCTTTACCTAACGAAACGTTGTCCAAAAGTTAAACTAGCAAGTTAAAACTTCGTAGAACACTCAATAGAGTATAACGGTCCAATTTGATGCCTTAGGAATGCTCAGTTCTATGCGTAGACAAGTTTTCCTTGTTTCGTGCTATTTTGAACTTAACTTGGTCTATTGGCTTCTTTACGTAACCAAACGTTGTCCAAAAGCTAAACTAGCAAGTTAAAACTTCTAAGAAGACTAAATGCAGTGCAACGGTCCAATTTGATGCCATACGAATGCTCAGTTCTTTGCGTAGACAAGTTTTCCTCGTTTCGTGCAATTTTGAACTTATCTGGGTCTATGGGCTTCTTTACCGAACGAAACGTTGTCCAAAAGCTAAACTAGCAAGTTAAGACCTCTAAGAACACTAAATAGAGTATAACGGTCCAATTTGATGCCTTAGGAATGCTCAATTCTATGCATGGACAAGTTTTTCATGTTTCGTGCAATTTTGAACTTAACTTGGTCTATTGGCTTATTTACCTAACGAAACGTTGTCCAAAAGCTAAACTAACATGTTAAGACTTCTAAGAACACTAAATAGAGTATAACGGTCCAATTTGATGCCTTAGGAATGCTCAATTCTATCCGTAGACAAGTTTTTCTCTTTTCATGCAATTTTGAACTTAACTTGGTCTATTGGCGTCTTTACCTAACGAACTGTTGTCCAAAAGCTAAACTAGCAAGTTAAGACCTCTAAGAACACTAACTAGAGTATAACGGTCCAATTTGATGCCTTAGAAATGCTCAATTCTATGCATGGACAAGTTTTTCACGTTTCGTGCAATTTTGAACTTAACTTGGTCTATTGGCTTCTTTACCTAACGAAATGTTGTCCACAAGCTAAACTAACATGTTAAGACTTCTAAGAAAACTAAATAGAGTATAACGGTCCAATTTGATGCCTTAGGAATGCTCAATTCTATGCATAGACAAGTTTTTCACGTTCCGTGCAATTTTGACCTTAACTTGGTCTATTGGCTTCTTTTCCTAATGAAACGTTGTCCAAAAGCTAAACTAGCAAGTTAAGACTTCTAAGAACATTAAATAGAGTAAAACGGTCCAATTCGATGCCGTAGGAATGCTCAATTCTATGCATGGACAAGTTTTTCACGTTTCGTGCAATTTTGAACTTAACTTGGTCTATTGGCTTCTTTACCTAACGAAACGTTGTCCAAAAGCTAAACTAGCAAGTGAAGACTTCTAAGAACACTAAATAGAGTATAACGGTCCAATTTGATGACTGAGGAATGCTCAGTTCTATGCGTAGACAAGTTTTCCTCGTTTTGTGCAATTTTTAACTTAACTTGGTCTATGAGCTTCTTTACCTAACGAAACGTTGTCCAAAAGCTAAACTAGCAAGTCAAAACTTCATAGAACACTAAATAGAGTATAACGGTCCAATTTGATGCCTTAGGAATGCTCAATTCTATGCATGGAGAAGTTTTTCACGTTTCGTGCAATTTTGAAGTTAACTTGGTCTATTGGCTTCTTTACCTAACGAAACATTGTGTAAAAGCTAAACTAGCAAGTTAAGACTTCTAAGAACACTAAATAGAGCATAACGGTCCAATTCGATGCCTTAGGAATGCTCAATTCTATGCATAGACAAGTTTTTCACGTTTTGTGCAATTTTGAACTTAACTTGGTCTATGGGCTTCTTTACCTAACGAAAGGTTGTCCAAAAGCTAAACTAGCAAGTTAAGACTTCTAAGAACACTAAATAGAGTATAACGGTCCAATTTGACGCTGTAGGAATGCTCAGTTATATGCGTAGACAAGTTTTCCTCGTTACGTGCAATTTTGAACTTAACTTGGTCTATGGGCTTCTTTACCTAGCGAAACGTTGTTCCAAAGCTAAACTAGCAACTTAAGACTTCTAAGTACACTAAATAGAGTATAACGGTCCAATTTGATACCTTAGGAATGCTTAATTCTATGCATAGACAAGTTTTTCACGTTTCGTGCAATTTTGAACTTAACTTGGTCTATTGGCTTCTTTACCTAATGAAACGTTGTCCGAAATCTAAACTGGCAAGTTAATACTTTTAAGAACACTAAATAGAGTATAACGGTCCAATTTGATGCCTTAGGAATGCTCAATTCTATGCAAGGAAAGGTTTTTCACGTTTCGTGCAATTTTGAACTTAACTTGGTCTATTGGCTTCTTTACCTAACCAAACGTTGTCCAAAAGCTAAACTAGCATGTTAAGACTTCTAAGAACACGAAATAGAGTATAATGGTCCAATTTGATGACTGAGGAATGCTCAATTCTATGCGTAGATAAGTTTTCTTCGTTTTGTGCAATTTTGAGCTTAACTTGGTCTATTGGCTTCTTTACCTAACGAAACGTTATCCAAAAGCTAAACTAGCAAGTTAAGACTTCTAAGAACGCCAAATAGAGTATAACGGTCCAATTTGATGCCTTAGGAATGCTCAATTCTATGCATGGCCAAGTTTTTCACGTTTCGTGCAATTTTGAACTTCACTTGGTCTATTGGCTTCTTTACCTAACGAAACGTTGTCCAAAAGCTAAACTAGCAAGTTAAGACTTCTAAGAACACTAAATAGAGTATAACGGTCCAATTTGATGCCTTAGGAATTCTCAGTTCTATGCGTAGACAAGTTTTTCTCGTTTCAAGCAATTTTGAACTTAACTTGGTCTATATGCTTCTTTACCGAACGAAACGTTGTCCAAAAGCTAAACTAGAAAGTTCAAACTTTGTAGAACACTAAATAGAGTATAATGGTCCAATTTGGTGCCTTAGGAATGCTCAGTTCTATGCGTAGACAAGTTTTTCTCGTTCCATGCAATTTTGAACTTAACGTGGTCTATTGGCTTCTTTACCTAACGAAACACTGCTTAAAAGCTAAACTAGCAAGTTAATACTTCTAGGAACACTAAATAGAGCATAAGGGTCCAGTTTGATGCCTTAGGAATGCTCAATTCTATGCATAGACAAGTTTTTCACGTTTTGTGCAATTTTGAACTTAACTTGGTCTATGTGCTTCTTTACCTAACGAAACGTTGTCCAAAAGCTAAACTAGCAAGTTAAGACTTCTAAGAACACTAAATAGAGTCTAACGGTCCAATTTGACGCCGTAGGAATGCTCAGTTATATGCGTTGATAAGTTTTCCTCGTTACATGCAATTTTGAACTTAACTTGGTCTATGGGCTTCTTTACCTAACGAAACGTTGTTCCAAAGCTAAACTAGCAACTTAAGACTTCTAAGAACACTAAATAGAGTATAACGGTCCAATTTGATGCCTTAGGTATGCTTAATTCTACGTATAGACAAGTTTTTCACGTTTCGTGCAATTTTGAACTTAACTTGGTTTATTGGCTTCTTTACCTAATGAAACGTTGTCCGAAAGCTAAACTAGCAAGTTAATACTTCTAAGAACACTAAATAGAGTATAATGGTCCAATTTGATGCCTGAGTAATGCTCAATTCTATGCATGGAAAGGTTTTTCACGTTTCGTGCAATTTTGAACTTAACTTGGTCTATTGGCTTCTTTACCTAACCAAACATTGTCCAAAAGCTAAACTAGCAAGTTAAGACTTCTAAGAACACTAAATAGAGTATAACGGTCCAATTTGATGCCTGAGGAATGCTCAGTTCTATGCGAAGATAAGTTTTCTTCGTTTTGTGCAATTTTGAGCTTAACTTGGTCTATTGGCTTCTTTACCTAACGAAACGTTGTCCAAAAGCTAAACTAGCAAGTTAAGACTTCTAAGAACGCTAAATAGAGTATAACGGTCCAAATTGATGCCTTAGGAATGCTCAATTCTATGCATGGCCAAGTTTTTCACGTTTCGTGCAATTTTGAACTTCACTTGGTCTATTGGCTTCTTTACCTAACGAAACGTTGTCCAAAAGCTAAACTAGCAAGTTAAGACTTCTAAGAACACTAAATAAAGTATAACGGTCCAATTTGATGCCTTAGGAATTCTCAATTCTATGCGTAGACAAGTTTTTCTCGTTTCAAGCAATTTTGAACTTAACTTGGTCTAGCCTTTACCGAACGAAACGTTGTCCAAAAGCTAAACTAGAAAGTTCAAACTTTGTAGAACACTAAATAGAGTATAATGGTCCAATTTGGTGCCTTAGGAATGCTCAGTTCTATGCGTAGACAAGTTCTTCTCGTTCCATGCAATTTTGAACTTAACTTGGTCTATTGGCTTCTTTACCTAACGAAATGTTGTCCAAAAGCTAAACTAGCAACTTAAGACTTCAAAGAACACTAAATAGAGCATAACGGTCCAATTTGATGCCTTAGGAATGCTCAATTCTATGCATAGACAAGTTTTTCACGTTTTGTGCAATTTTGAACTTAACTTGGTCTATGGGCTTCTTTACCTAACGAAACGTTGTCCAAAAGCTAAACTAGCAAGTTAAGACTTCTAAGAACACTAAATATAGTATAACGGTCCAATTTGACGCCGTAGGAATGCTCAGTTATATGCGTAGACAAGTTTTCCTCGTTACGTGCAATTTTGAACCTAACTTGGTCTATTGGCTTCTTTACCTAACGAAACGTTGTTCAAAAGCTAAACTAGCAACTTAAGACTTCTATGAACACTAAATAGAGTATAATGGTCCAATTTGATGCCTTAGGAATGCTTAATTCTATGTATAGACAAGTTTTTCACGTTTCGTGCAATTTTGAACTTAACTTGGTCTATTGGCTTCTTTACCTAATGAAACGTTGCCCGAAAGCTAAACTAGCAAGTTAATACTTCTAAGAACACTAAATAGAGTATAACGGTCCAATTTGATGCCTTAGGAATGCTCAATTCTATGCATGGAAAGGTTTTTCTGTTTCGTGCAATTTTGAACTCTACTTGGTCTATTGGCTTCTTTACCTAACCAAACGTTGTCCAAAAGCTAAACTAGCAAGTTAAGACTTCTAAGAACACTAAATAGAGTATAACGGTCCAATTTGATGCCAGAGGAATGCTCAGTTCTATGCGTAGATAAGTTTTCTTCGTTTTGTGCAATTTTGAGCTTAACTTGGTCTATTGGCTTCTTTACCTAACGAAACGTTGTCCAAAAGCTAAACTAGCAAGTTAAGACTTCTAAGAACGCTAAATAGAGTATAACGTTCCAATTTGATGCCTTAGGAATGCTCAATTCTATGCATGGCCAAGTTTTTCACGTTTCGTGCAATTTTGAACTTCACTTGGTCTATTGGATTCTTTACCTAACGAAACGTTGTCCAAAAGCTAAACTAGCAAGTTAAGACTTCTAAGAACACTAAATAGAGTATAACGGTCCAATTTGATGTCTTAGGAATTCTCAGTTCTATGCGTAGATAAGTTTTTCTCGCTTCAAGCAATTTTGAACTTAACTTGGTCTATATGCTTCTTTACCGAACGAAACGTTGTCCAAAAGCTAAACTACAAAGTTCAAACTTTGTAGAACACTAAATAGAGTATAATGGTCCAATTTGGTGCCTTGGGAATGCTCAGTTCTATGCGTAGACAAGTTTTTCTCGTTCCATGCAATTTTGAACTTAACTTGGTCTATTGGCTTCTTTACCTAACGAAACACTGTCTAAAAGCTAAACTAGCAAGTTAATACTTCTAAGAACACTAAATAGAGCATAACGGTCCAGTTTGATGCCTTAGGAATGCTCAATTCTATGCATAGACAAGTTTTTCACGTTTTGTGCAATTTTGAACTTAACTTGGTCTATGAGCTTCTTTACCTAACGAAACGTTGTCCAAAAGCTAAACTAGCAAGTTAAGACTTCTAAGAACACTAAATAGAGTATAACGGTCCAATTTGACGCCGTAGGAATGCTCAGTTATATGCGTAGACAAGTTTTCGTCGTTACATGCAATTTTGAACTTAACTTGGTCTATGGGCTTCTTTACCTAACGAAACGTTGTTCCAAAGCTAAACTAGCAACTTAAGACTTCTAAGAACACTAAATAGAGTATAACGGTACAATTTGATGCCTTAGGAATGCTTAATTCAATGTATAGACAAGTTTTTCACGTTTCGTGGAATTTTGAACTTAACTTGGTCTATTGGCTTCTTTACCTAATGAAACGTTGCCCGAAAGCTAAACTAGCAAGTTAATACTTCTAAGAACACTAAATAGAGTATAACGGTCCAATTTGATGCCTTAGGAATGCTTAATTCTATGCATGGAAAGGTTTTTCACGTTTCGTGCAATTTTGAACTTAACTTGGTCTATTGGCTTCTTTACCTAACCAAACGTTGTCCAAAAGCTAAACTAGCAAGTTAAGACTTCTAAGAACACTAAATAGAGTATAACGGTCCAATTTGATGCCTGAGGAATGCTCAGTTCTATGCGTAGATAAGTTTTCTTCGTTTTGTGCAATTTTGAGCTTAACTTGGTCTATTGGCTTCTTTACCTAACGAAACGTTGTCCAAAAGCTAAACTAGCAAGTTAAGACTTCTAAGAACGCTAAATAGAGTATAACGGTCCAAATTGATGCCTTAGGAATGCTCAATTCTATGCATGGCCAAGTTTTTCACGTTTCGTGCAATTTTGAACTTCACTTGGTCTATTGGCTTCTTTACCTAACGAAACGTTGTCCAAAAGCTAAACTAGCAAGTTAAGACTTCTAAGAACACTAAATAAAGTATAACGGTCCAATTTGATGCCTTAGGAATTCTCAATTCTATGCGTAGACAAGTTTTTCTCGTTTCAAGCAATTTTGAACTTAACTTGGTCTAGCCTTTACCGAACGAAACGTTGTCCAAAAGCTAAACTAGAAAGTTCAAACTTTGTAGAACACTAAATAGAGTATAATGGTCCAATTTGGTGCCTTAGGAATGCTCAGTTCTATGCGTAGACAAGTTCTTCTCGTTCCATGCAATTTTGAACTTAACTTGGTCTATTGGCTTCTTTACCTAACGAAATGTTGTCCAAAAGCTAAACTAGCAACTTAAGACTTCAAAGAACACTAAATAGAGCATAACGGTCCAATTTGATGCCTTAGGAATGCTCAATTCTATGCATAGACAAGTTTTTCACGTTTTGTGCAATTTTGAACTTAACTTGGTCTATGGGCTTCTTTACCTAACGAAACGTTGTCCAAAAGCTAAACTAGCAAGTTAAGACTTCTAAGAACACTAAATATAGTATAACGGTCCAATTTGACGCCGTAGGAATGCTCAGTTATATGCGTAGACAAGTTTTCCTCGTTACGTGCAATTTTGAACCTAACTTGGTCTATTGGCTTCTTTACCTAACGAAACGTTGTTCAAAAGCTAAACTAGCAACTTAAGACTTCTATGAACACTAAATAGAGTATAATGGTCCAATTTGATGCCTTAGGAATGCTTAATTCTATGTATAGACAAGTTTTTCACGTTTCGTGCAATTTTGAACTTAACTTGGTCTATTGGCTTCTTTACCTAATGAAACGTTGCCCGAAAGCTAAACTAGCAAGTTAATACTTCTAAGAACACTAAATAGAGTATAACGGTCCAATTTGATGCCTTAGGAATGCTCAATTCTATGCATGGAAAGGTTTTTCTGTTTCGTGCAATTTTGAACATAACTTGGTCTATTGGCTTCTTTACCTAACCAAACGTTGTCCAAAAGCTAAACTAGCAAGTTAAGACTTCTAAGAACACTAAATAGAGTATAACGGTCCAATTTGATGCCTGAGGAATGCTCAGTTCTATGCGTAGATAAGTTTTCTTCGTTTTGTGCAATTTTGAGCTTAACTTGGTCTACTGGCTTCTTTACCTAACGAAACGTTATCCAAAAGCTAAACTAGAAAGTTAAGACTTCTAAGAACGCTAAATAGAGTATAACGGTCCAAATTGATGCCTTAGGAATGCTCAATTCTATGCATGGCCAAGTTTTTCACGTTTCGTGCAATTTTGAACTTCACTTGGTCTATTGGCTTCTTTACCTAACGAAACGTTGTCCAAAAGCTAAACTAGCAAGTTAAGACTTCTAAGAACACTAAATAGAGTATAACGTTCCAATTTGATGCCTTAGGAATTCTCAGTTCTATGCGTAGACAAGTTTTTCTCGTTTCAAGCAATTTTGAACTTAACTTGGTCTATATGCTTCTTTACCGAACGAAACGTTGTCCAAAAGCTAAACTAGAAAGTTCAAACTTTGTAGAACACTAAATAGAGTATAATGGTCCAATTTGGTGCCTTAGGAATGCTCAGTTCTATGCGTAGACAAGTTTTTCTCGTTCCATGCAATTTTGAACTTAACTTGGTCTATTGGCTTCTTTACCTAACGAAACGTTGTCCAAAAGCTAAACTAGCAACTTAGGACTTCAAAGAACACTAAATAGAGTATAACGGTTTAATTTTATTCCTTAGGAATGCTCAAGTCTATGCATAGACAAGTTTTTCACGTTTCGTGCAATTTTGAACTTAACTTGGTCTATTGGCTTCTTTACCTAACGAAACGTTGTCCGAAAGCTAAACTAGCAAGTTAGGACTTCTAAGAACACTAAATAGAGTATAACGGTCCAATTCGATGTCTTATGAATGCTCAATTCTATGCATAGACATGTTTTTCACGTTTCGTGCAATTTTGAACTTAACTTGGTCTATGGGCTTCTTTACCTAACGAAACGTTGTCCAAAAGCTAAACTAGCAAGTTAAAAATTCGTAGAACACTAAATAGAGTATAATGGTCCAATTTGATGCCTTAGGAATGCTCAGTTCTATGCGTAGACAAGTTTTCCTTGTTTCGTGCTATTTTGAACTTAACTTGGTCTATTGGCTTCTTTACCTAACGAAATGTTGTCCAAAAGCTAAACTAGCAAGTTAAGACTTCTAAGAACACTAAATAGAGTATAATGGTTCAAGTTGATGCCTAAGGAATGCTCAGTTCTATGCGTAGACAAGTTTTCCTCGTTTTGTGCAATTTTGAACTTAACTTGGTCTATTGGCTTCTTAACCTAACGAAACGTTGTCCCAAAGCTAAACTAGCAAGTTAAAACTTCGAAGAACACTAAATACAGTGCAACGGTCCAATTTGATGCCATACGAATGCTCAGTTCTTTGCGTAGACAAGTTTTTCTCGTTTCGTGCAATTTTGAACTTATCTTGGTCTATGGGCTTCTTTACCTAACGAAACGTTGTCCAAAAGCTAAACTAGCAAGTTAAAACTTCGTAGAACACTAAATAGAGTATAACGGTCCAATTTGATGCCCTAGGAATGCTCAGTTCTATGCGTAGACAAGTTTTTCTCGTTTCATGCAATTTTGAACTTAACTTGGTCTATTGGCTTTTTTACCTAACGAAACGTTGTCCAAAATCTAAACTAACATGTTAAGACTTATAAGAACACTAAATAGGGTATAACGGTCCAATTTGATGCCTTAGGAATTCTCAATTCTATGCATAGACAAGTTTTTCATGTTTCGTGCAATTTTGAACTTAACTTGGTCTATTGGCTTCTTTACCTAAGGAACCGTTGTCCAAAAGCTAAACTAGCAACTTAAGACCTCTTAGAACACTAAATAGGGTATAACGGTCCAATTTGATGCCTTAGGAATGCTCAATTCTATGCATGGACAAGTTTTTCACGTTTCATGCAATTTTGAACTTAACTTGGTCTATTGGCTTTTTTACCTAACGAAACGTTGTCCAAAAGCTAAACTAACATATTAAGACTTCTAAGAACACTAAATAGGGTATAACGGTCCAATTTGATGCCTTAGGAATGCTCAATTCTATGCATAGACAAGTTTTTCATGTTTCGTGCAATTTTGAACTTAACTTGGTCTATTGGCTTCTTTACCTAATGAAACGTCGTCCGAAAGCTAAACTAGCAAGTTAAGACTTCTGAGAACACTAAATAGAGTATAACGGTCCAATTTGATGCCTGAGGAATGCTCAGTTCTATGCGAAGATAAGTTTTCTTCGTTTTGTGCAATTTTGAGCTTAACTTGGTCTATTGGCTTCTTTACCTAACGAAACGTTGTCCAAAAGCTAAACTAGCAAGTTAAGACTTCTAAGAACGCTAAATAGAGTATAACGGTCCAAATTGATGCCTTAGGAATGCTCAATTCTATGCATGGCCAAGTTTTTCACGTTTCGTGCAATTTTGAACTTCACTTGGTCTATTGGCTTCTTTACCTAACGAAACGTTGTCCAAAAGCTAAACTAGCAAGTTAAGACTTCCAAGAACACTAAATAAAGTATAACGGTCCAATTTGATGCCTTAGGAATTCTCAATTCTATGCGTAGACAAGTTTTTCTCGTTTCAAGCAATTTTGAACTTAACTTGGTCTAGCCTTTACCGAACGAAACGTTGTCCAAAAGCTAAACTAGAAAGTTCAAACTTTGTAGAACACTAAATAGAGTATAATGGTCCAATTTGGTGGCTTAGGAATGCTCAGTTCTATGCGTAGACAAGTTCTTCTCGTTCCATGCAATTTTGAACTTAACTTGGTCTATTGGCTTCTTTACCTAACGAAATGTTGTCCAAAAGCTAAACTAGCAACTTAAGACTTCAAAGAACACTAAATAGAGCATAACGGTCCAATTTGATGCCTTAGGAATGCTCAATTCTATGCATAGACAAGTTTTTCACGTTTTGTGCAATTTTGAACTTAACTTGGTCTATGGGCTTCTTTACCTAACGAAACGTTGTCCAAAAGCTAAACTAGCAAGTTAAGACTTCTAAGAACACTAAATATAGTATAACGGTCCAATTTGACGCCGTAGGAATGCTCAGTTATATGCGTAGACAAGTTTTCCTCGTTACGTGCAATTTTGAACCTAACTTGGTCTATTGGCTTCTTTACCTAACGAAACGTTGTTCAAAAGCTAAACTAGCAACTTAAGACTTCTATGAACACTAAATAGAGTATAATGGTCCAATTTGATGCCTTAGGAATGCTTAATTCTATGTATAGACAAGTTTTTCACGTTTCGTGCAATTTTGAACTTAACTTGGTCTATTGGCTTCTTTACCTAATGAAACGTTGCCCGAAAGCTAAACTAGCAAGTTAATACTTCTAAGAACACTAAATAGAGTATAACGGTCCAATTTGATGCCTTAGGAATGCTCAATTCTATGCATGGAAAGGTTTTTCTGTTTCGTGCAATTTTGAACTCTACTTGGTCTATTGGCTTCTTTACCTAACCAAACGTTGTCCAAAAGCTAAACTAGCAAGTTAAGACTTCTAAGAACACTAAATAGAGTATAACGGTCCAATTTGATGCCTGAGGAATGCTCAGTTCTATGCGTAGATAAGTTTTCTTCGTTTTGTGCAATTTTGAGCTTAACTTGGTCTATTGGCTTCTTTACCTAAGGAAACGTTGTCCAAAAGCTAAACTAGCAAGTTAAGACTTCTAAGAACGCTAAATAGAGTATAACGTTCCAATTTGATGCCTTAGGAATGCTCAATTCTATGCATGGCCAAGTTTTTCACGTTTCGTGCAATTTTGAACTTCACTTGGTCTATTGGATTCTTTACCTAACGAAACGTTGTCCAAAAGCTAAACTAGCAAGTTAAGACTTCTAAGAACACTAAATAGAGTATAACGGTCCAATTTGATGTCTTAGGAATTCTCAGTTCTATGCGTAGATAAGTTTTTCTCGTTTCAAGCAATTTTGAACTTAACTTGGTCTATATGCTTCTTTACCGAACGAAACGTTGTCCAAAAGCTAAACTACAAAGTTCAAACTTTGTAGAACACTAAATAGAGTATAATGGTCCAATTTGGTGCCTTCGGAATGCTCAGTTCTATGCGTAGACAAGTTTTTCTCGTTCCATGCAATTTTGAACTTAACTTGGTCTATTGGCTTCTTTACCTAACGAAACACTGTCTAAAAGCTAAACTAGCAAGTTAATACTTCCAAGAACACTAAATAGAGCATAACGGTCCAGTTTGATGCCTTAGGAATGCTCAATTCTATGCATAGACAAGTTTTTCACGTTTTGTGCAATTTTGAACTTAACTTGGTCTATGAGCTTCTTTACCTAACGAAACGTTGTCCAAAAGCTAAACTAGCAAGTTAAGACTTCTAAGAACACTAAATAGAGTATAACGGTCCAATTTGACGCCGTAGGAATGCTCAGTTATATGCGTAGACAAGTTTTCGTCGTTACATGCAATTTTGAACTTAACTTGGTCTATGGGCTTCTTTACCTAACGAAACGTTGTTCCAAAGCTAAACTAGCAACTTAAGACTTCTAAGAACACTAAATAGAGTATAACGGTACAATTTGATGCCTTGGGAATGCTTAATTCAATGTATAGACAAGTTTTTCACGTTTCGTGGAATTTTGAACTTAACTTGGTCTATTGGCTTCTTTACCTAATGAAACGTTGCCCGAAAGCTAAACTAGCAAGTTAATACTTCTAAGAACACTAAATAGAGTATAACGGTCCAATTTGATGCCTTAGGAATGCTCAATTCTATGCATGGAAATGTTTTTCACGTTTCGTGCAATTTTGAACTTAACTTGGTCTATTGGCTTCTTTACCTAACCAAACGTTGTCCAAAAGCTAAACTAGCAAGTTAAGACTTCTAAGAACACTAAATAGAGTATAACGGTCCAATTTGATGCCTGAGGAATGCTCAGTTCTATGCGTAGATAAGTTTTCTTCGTTTTGTGCAATTTTGAGCTTAACTTGGTCTATTGGCTTCTTTACCTAACGAAACGTTGTCCAAAAGCTAAACTAGCAAGTTAAGACTTCTAAGAACGCTAAATAGAGTATAACGGTCCAAATTGATGCCTTAGGAATGCTCAATTCTATGCATGGCCAAGTTTTTCACGTTTCGTGCAATTTTGAACTTCACTTGGTCTATTGGCTTCTTTACCTAACGAAACGTTGTCCAAAAGC
This sequence comes from Tripterygium wilfordii, assembly GCF_013401445.1. Classification (NCBI taxonomy): domain Eukaryota; kingdom Viridiplantae; phylum Streptophyta; class Magnoliopsida; order Celastrales; family Celastraceae; genus Tripterygium; species Tripterygium wilfordii. The sequence goes on from NC_052240.1 coordinate 8,311,188, forward strand.
TAAACTAGCAAGTTAAGACTTCTAAGAACACTAAATAAAGTATAACGGTCCAATTTGATGCCTTAGGAATTCTCAATTCTATGCGTAGACAAGTTTTTCTCGTTTCAAGCAATTTTGAACTTAACTTGGTCTAGCCTTTACCGAACGAAACGTTGTCCAAAAGCTAAACTAGAAAGTTCAAACTTTGTAGAACACTAAATAGAGTATAATGGTCCAATTTGGTGCCTTAGGAATGCTCAGTTCTATGCGTAGACAAGTTCTTCTCGTTCCATGCAATTTTGAACTTAACTTGGTCTATTGGCTTCTTTACCTAACGAAATGTTGTCCAAAAGCTAAACTAGCAACTTAAGACTTCAAAGAACACTAAATAGAGCATAACGGTCCAATTTGATGCCTTAGGAATGCTCAATTCTATGCATAGACAAGTTTTTCACGTTTTGTGCAATTTTGAACTTAACTTGGTCTATGGGCTTCTTTACCTAACGAAACGTTGTCCAAAAGCTAAACTAGCAAGTTAAGACTTCTAAGAACAATAAATATAGTATAACGGTCCAATTTGACGCCGTAGGAATGCTCAGTTATATGCGTAGACAAGTTTTCCTCGTTACGTGCAATTTTGAACCTAACTTGGTCTATTGGCTTCTTTACCTAACGAAACGTTGTTCAAAAGCTAAACTAGCAACTTAAGACTTCTATGAACACTAAATAGAGTATAATGGTCCAATTTGATGCCTTAGGAATGCTTAATTCTATGTATAGACAAGTTTTTCACGTTTCGTGCAATTTTGAACTTAACTTGGTCTATTGGCTTCTTTACCTAATGAAACGTTGCCCGAAAGCTAAACTAGCAAGTTAATACTTCTAAGAACACTAAATAGAGTATAACGGTCCAATTTGATGCCTTAGGAATGCTCAATTCTATGCATGGAAAGGTTTTTCTGTTTCGTGCAATTTTGAACTTAACTTGGTCTATTGGCTTCTTTACCTAACCAAACGTTGTCCAAAAGCTAAACTAGCAAGTTAAGACTTCTAAGAACACTAAATAGAGTATAACGGTCCAATTTGATGCCTGAGGAATGCTCAGTTCTATGCGTAGATAAGTTTTCTTCGTTTTGTGCAATTTTGAGCTTAACTTGGTCTACTGGCTTCTTTACCTAACGAAACGTTATCCAAAAGCTAAACTAGAAAGTTAAGACTTCTAAGAACGCTAAATAGAGTATAACGGTCCAAATTGATGCCTTAGGAATGCTCAATTCTATGCATGGCCAAGTTTTTCACGTTTCGTGCAATTTTGAACTTCACTTGGTCTATTGGCTTCTTTACCTAACGAAACGTTGTCCAAAAGCTAAACTAGCAAGTTAAGACTTCTAAGAACACTAAATAGAGTATAACGTTCCAATTTGATGCCTTAGGAATTCTCAGTTCTATGCGTAGACAAGTTTTTCTCGTTTCAAGCAATTTTGAACTTAACTTGGTCTATATGCTTCTTTACCGAACGAAACGTTGTCCAAAAGCTAAACTAGAAAGTTCAAACTTTGTAGAACACTAAATAGAGTATAATGGTCCAATTTGGTGCCTTAGGAATGCTCAGTTCTATGCGTAGACAAGTTTTTCTCGTTCCATGCAATTTTGAACTTAACTTGGTCTATTGGCTTCTTTACCTAACGAAACGTTGTCCAAAAGCTAAACTAGCAACTTAGGACTTCAAAGAACACTAAATAGAGTATAACGGTTTATTTTATTCCTTAGGAATGCTCAAGTCTATGCATAGACAAGTTTTTCACGTTTCGTGCAATTTTGAACTTAACTTGGTCTATTGGCTTCTTTACCTAACGAAACGTTGTCCGAAAGCTAAACTAGCAAGTTAGGACTTCTAAGAACACTAAATAGAGTATAACGGTCCAATTCGATGTCTTATGAATGCTCAATTCTATGCATAGACATGTTTTTCACGTTTCGTGCAATTTTGAACTTAACTTGGTCTATGGGCTTCTTTACCTAACGAAACGTTGTCCAAAAGCTAAACTAGCAAGTTTAAAATTCGTAGAACACTAAATAGAGTATAATGGTCCAATTTGATGCCTTAGGAATGCTCAGTTCTATGCGTAGACAAGTTTTCCTTGTTTCGTGCTATTTTGAACTTAACTTGGTCTATTGGCTTCTTTACCTAACGAAATGTTGTCCAAAAGCTAAACTAGCAAGTTAAGACTTCTAAGAACACTAAATAGAGTATAATGGGTCAAGTTGATGCCTAAGGAATGCTCAGTTCTATGCGTAGACAAGTTTTCCTCGTTTTGTGCAATTTTGAACTTAACTTGGTCTATTGGCTTCTTAACCTAACGAAACGTTGTCCCAAAGCTAAACTAGCAAGTTAAAACTTCGAAGAACACTAAATACAGTGCAACGGTCCAATTTGATGCCATACGAATGCTCAGTTCTTTGCGTAGACAAGTTTTTCTCGTTTCGTGCAATTTTGAACTTATCTTGGTCTATGGGCTTCTTTACCTAACGAAACGTTGTCCAAAAGCTAAACTAGCAAGTTAAAACTTCGTTGAACACTAAATAGAGTATAACGGTCCAATTTGATGCCTGAGGAATGCTCAGTTCTATGCGTAGGCAAGTTTTCCTCGTTTTGTGCAATTTTGAGCTTAACTTGGTCTATTGGCTTCTTTACCTAACGAAACGTTGTCCAAAAGCTAAACTAGCAAGTTAAAACTTCTAAGAACACTAAATAGATTATAACGGTCCAAATCGATGCCTTAGGAATGCTCAATTCTATGCATGGACAAGTTTTTCATGTTTCGTGCAATTTTGAACTTAACTTGGTCTATTGGCTTCTTTACCTAACGAAACGTTCTCCAAAAGCTAAACTAGCAGGTTAAGACTTCTAAGAACACTAAATAGAGTATAACGGTCTAATTTGATGCCTGAGGTATGCTCAGTTCTATGCGTAGCCAAGTTTTCCTCGTTTTGTGCAATTTTGAGCTTAACTTGGTCTATTGGCTTCTTTACCTAATGAAACGTTGTCCAAAGCTAAACTAGCAAGCTAAGACTTCTAAGAACACTAAATAGATTATAACGGTCCAATTTGGTGCCTTAGGAATGCTCAATTCTATGCATGGACAAGTTTTTCACGTTTTGTGCAATATTGAACTTAACTTGGTCTATTGGCTTCTTTACCTAACGAAACATTGTCCAAAAGCTAAACTAGCAAGTTAAGACTTCTAAGAACACTAAATAGAGTATAACAGTACAATTTGACGCCGTAGGACTGCTCAATTCTATGCGTAGACAAGTTTTCCCCGTTTCGTGCAATTTTGAACTTAACTTGGTGTATGGGATTCTTTACCTAACGAAACGTTGTTCCAAAGCTAAACTAGCAACTTAAGACTTCTAAGAACACTAAATAGAGTATAACGGTCCAATTTGATGCCTTAGGAATGCTTAATTCTATGCATAGACGAGTTTTTCACGTTTCGTGCAATTTTGAACTTAACTTGGTCTATTGCTTCTTTACCTAATGGAACGTTGTCCGAAAGCTAAACTAGCAAGTTAAGACTTCTAAGAACACTAAATAGAGTATAACGGTCCAATTCTATGCCTTAGGAATGCCTAATTCTTTGCATAGACAAGTTTTTCACGTTTTGTGCAATTTCGAACTTAACTTGGTCTATGGGCTTCTTTACCTAACGAAACGTTGTTCCAAAGCTAAACTAGCAACTTAAGACTTCTAAGAACACTAAATACAGTATAACGGTCCAATTTGATGCCTTAGGAATGCTTAATTCTATGCATAGACAAGTTTTTCATGTTTCGTGCAATTTTGAAGTTAACTTGGTCTATGGGCTTCTTTACCTAACGAAACGTTGTTCCAAAGTTAAACTAGCAACTTAAGACTTCTAAGAATACTATATAGAGTATAACGGTCCAATTTGATGCCTTAGGAACGCTCAATTCTATGCATGGCCAAGTTTTCACGTTTCGTGCAATTTTGAACTTAACTTGGTCTATTGGCTTCTTTACCTAATGAAACGTTGTCCGAAAGCTAAACTAGCAAGTTAAGACTTCTAAGAACACTAAATAGAGTATAACGGTCCAATTCGATGCCTTAGGAATGCTGAATTCTATGCATTGACAAGTTTTTCACGTTTCGTGCAATTTCGAACTTAACTTGGTCTATGGGCTTCTTTACCTAACGAAACGTTGTCCAAAAGCTAAACTTGCAAGTTAAAAATTTGTAGAACACTAAATAGAGTATAATGGTCCCATTTGATGCCTTAGAAATGCTCAGTTCTATGTGCAGACAAGTTTTGCTCGTTTCGTGCTATTTTGAAATTAACTTGGTCTATTGGCTTCTTTACCCAACGAAACGTTGTGCAAAAGCTAAACTAGAAAGTTAAGACTTCTAAGAATACTAAATAGAGTATCACGGTCCAATTTGATGCCTGAGGAATGCTCAGTTCTATGCGTTGACAAGTTTTCCTCGTTTTGTGCAATTTTGAGCTTCACTTGGTCTATTGCCTTATTTACCTAACGAAACGTTGTCCAAAAGCTAAACTAGCAAGTTAAGACTTCTAAGAACACTAAATAGAGTATAGCGGTCCAATTTGATGCCTTAGGAATGCTCAATTCTATCCATGGACAAGTTTTTCATGTTTCGTGCAATTTTGAATTTAACTTGGTCTGTTGGCTTCTTTACCTAACGACACGTTGTCCAAAAACTAAACTAGCAAGTTAAGACTTCTAAGAACACTAAATAGAGTATAACAGTCCAATTTGATGCCGTAAGAATGCTCAATTCTATGCATGGACAAGTTTTTCACGTTTCGAGCAATTTTCAACTCAACTTGGTCTATTGGCTTCTTTACCTAACGAAACGTTGTCCAAAAGCTAAACTAGCAAGTTAAGACTTCTAAGAACACTAAATAGATTATAACGGTCCAAATCGATGCCTTAGGAATGCTCAATTCTATGCATGTACAAGTTTTTCACGTTTCGAGCAATTTTCAACTCAACTTGGTCTATTGGCTTCTTTACCTAACGAAACGTTGTCCAAAAGCTAAACTAGCAAGTTAAGACTTCTAAGAACACTAAATAGAGTATAACGGTCCAATTTGATGCCGTAGGAATGCTCAATTCTATGCATGGACAAGTTTTTCACGTTTCGAGCAATTTTCAACTCAACTTGGCCTATTGGCTTCTTTACCTAACGAAACGTTGTCCAAAAGCTAAACTAGCAAGTTAAGACTTCTAAGAACACTAAATAGATTATAACGGTCCAAATTGATGCCTTAGAAATGCTCAATTCTATGCATGGCCAAGTTTTTCACGTTTCGTGCAATTTTGAACTTCACTTGGTCTATTGGTTTCTTTACCTAACGAAACGTTTTCCAAAAGCTAAACTAGCAAGTTAAGACTTCTAAGAACACTAAATAGAGTATAACGGTCCAATTTGATGCCTTAGGAATTCTCAGTTCTATGTGTAGACAAGTTTTTCTCGTTTCAAGCAATTTTGAACTTAACTTGGTCTAGCCTTTACCGAACGAAACGTTGTCCAAAAGCTAAACTAGAAAGTTCAAACTTTGTAGAACACTAAATAGAGTATAATGGTCCAATTTGGTGCCTTAGGAATGCTCAGTTCTATGCGTAGACAAGTTCTTCTCGTTCCATGCAATTTTGAACTTAACTTGGTCTTTTGGCTTCTTTACCTAACGAAATGTTGTCCAAAAGCTAAACTAGCAACTTAAGACTTCAAAGAACACTAAATAGAGCATAACGGTCCAATTTGATGCCTTAGGAATGCTCAATTCTATGCATAGACAAGTTTTTCACGTTTTGTGCAATTTTGAACTTAACTTGGTCTATGGGCTTCTTTACCTAACGAAACGTTGTCCAAAAGCCAAACTAGCAAGTGAAGACTTCTAAGAACACTAAATATAGTATAACGGTCCAATTTGACGGCGTAGGAATGCTCAGTTATATGCGTAGACAAGTTTTCCTCGTTACGTGCAATTTTGAACCTAACTTGGTCTATGGGCTTCTTTACCTAACGAAACGTTGTTCAAAAGCTAAACTAGCAACTTAAGACTTCTAAGAACACTAAATAGAGTATAATGGTCCAATTTGATGCCTTAGGAATGCTTAATTCTATGTATAGACAAGTTTTTCACGTTTCGTGCAATTTTGAACTTAACTTGGTCTATTGGCTTCTTTACCTAATAAAACGTTGCCCGAAAGCTAAACTAGCAAGTTAATACTTCTAAGAACACTAAATAGAGTATAACGGTCCAATTTGATGCCTTAGGAATGCTCAATTCTATGCATGGAAAGGTTTTTCACGTTTCGTGCAATTTTGAACTTAACTTGGTATATTGGCTTCTTTACCTAACCAAACGTTGTCCAAAAGCTAAAATAGCAAGTTAAGACTTCTAAGAACACTAAATAGAGTATAACGGTCTAATTTGATGCCTGAGGAATGCTCAGTTCTATGCGTAGATAAGTTTTCTTCGTTTTGTGCAATTTTAAGCTTAACTTGGTCTACTGGCTTCTTTACCTAACGAAACGTTGTCCAAAAGCTAAACTAGCAAGTTAAGACTTCTAAGAACGCTAAAAAGAGTATAACGGTCCAAATTGATGCCTTAGGACTGCTCAATTCTATGCATGGCCAAGTTTTTCACGTTTCGTGCAATTTTGAACTTCACTTGGTCTATTGGCTTCTTTACCTAACGAACGTTGTCCAAAAGCTAAACTAGCAAGTTAAGACTTCTAAGAACACTAAATAGAGTATAACGTTCCAATTTGATGCCTTAGGAATTCTCAGTTCTATGCGTAGACAAGTTTTTCTCGTTTCAAGCAATTTTGAACTTAACTTGGTCTATATGCTTCTTTACCGAACGAAACGTTGTCCAAAAGCTAAACTAGAAAGTTCAAACTTTGTAGAACACTAAATAGAGTATAATGGTCCAATTTGGTGCCTTAGGAATGCTCAGTTCTATGCGTAGACAAGTTTTTCTCGTTCCAAGCAATTTTGAACTTAACTTGGTCTATTGGCTTCTTTACCTAACGAAACGTTGTCCAAAAGCTAAACTAGCAACTTAGGACTTCAAAGAACACTAAATAGAGTATAACGGTTTAATTTTATTCCTTAGGAATGCTCAAGTCTATGCATAGACAAGTTTTTCACGTTTCGTTTAATTTTGAACTTAACTTGGTCTATTGGCTTCTTTACCTAACGAAACGTTGTCCGAAAGCTAAACTAGCAAGTTAAGACTTCTAAGAACACTAAATAGAGCATAACGGTCCAATTCGATGTCTTATGAATGCTCAATTCTATGCATAGACATGTTTTTCACGTTTCGTGCAATTTTGAACTTAACTTGGTCTATGGGCTTCTTTACCTAACGAAACGTTGTCCAAAAGCTAAACTAGCAAGTTAAAACTTCGTAGAACACTAAATAGAGTATAATGGTCCAATTTGATGCCTTAGGAATGCTCAGTTCTATGCGTAGACAAGTTTTCCTTGTTTCGTGCTATTTTGAACTTAACTTGGTCTATTGGCTTCTTTACCTAACGAAACGTTGTCCAAAAGCTAAACTAGCAAGTTAAGACTTCAAAGATCACTAAATAGAGTATAATGGTTCAAGTTGATGCCTAAGGAATGCTCAGTTCTATGCGTAGACAAGTTTTCCTCGTTTTGTGCAATTTTGAACTTAACTTGGTCTATTGGCTTCTTTACCTAACGAAACGTTGTCCCAAAGCAAAACTAGCAAGTTAAAACTTCGAACAACACTAAATACAGTGCAACGGTCCAATTTGATGCCATACGAATGCTCAGTTCTTTGCGTAGACAAGTTTTCCTCGTTTCGTGCAATTTCGAACTTATCTTGGTCTATGGGCTTCTTTACCTAACGAAACGTTGTCCAAAAGCTAAACTAGCAAGTTAAAACTTCGTAGAACACTAAATAGAGTATAACGGTCCAATTTGATGCCCTAGGAATGCTCAGTTCTATGCGTAGACAAGTTTTTCTCGTTTCATGCAATTTTGAACTTAACTTGGTCTATTGGCTTCTTTACCTAAGGAACCGTTGTCCAAAAGCTAAACTAGCAACTTAAGACCTCTTAGAACACTAAATAGGGTATAACAGTACAATTTGATGCCTTAGGAATGCTCAATTCTATGCATGGACAAGTTTTTCACGTTTCATGCAATTTTGAACTTAACTTGGTCTATTGGCTTTTTTACCTAACGAAACGTTGTCCAAAAGCTAAACTAACATGTTAAGACTTCTAAGAACACTAAATAGGGTATAACGGTCCAATTTGATGCCTTAGGAATGCTCAATTCTATGCATAGACAAGTTTTTCATGTTTCGTGCAATTTTGAACTTAACTTGGTCTATTGGCTTCTTTACCTAATGAAACGTCGTCCGAAAGCTAAACTAGCAAGTTAAGACTTCTGAGAACACTAAATAGAGTATAACGGTCCAATTTGATGCCTGAGGAATGCTCAGTTCTATGCGTAGGCAAGTTTTCCTCGTTTTGTGCAATTTTGAGCTTAACTTGGTCTATTGGCTTCTTTACCTAACGAAACGTTGTCCAAAAGCTAAACTAGCAAGTTGAGACTTCTAAGAACACTAAAGAGATTATAACGGTCCAAATCGATGCCTTAGGAATGCTCAATTCTATGCATGGACAAGTTTTTCATGTTTCGTGCAATTTTGAACTTAACTTGGTGTACTGGCTTCTTTACCTAACGAAACGTTCTCCAAAAGCTAAACTAGCAGGTTAAGACTTCTAAGAACACTAAATAGAGTATAACGGTCTAATTTGATCCCTGAGGAATGCTCAGTTCTATGCGTAGACAAGTTTTCCTCGTTTTGTGCAATTTTGAGCTTAACTTGGTCTATTGGCTTCTTTACCTAACGAAACGTTGTCCAAAGCTAAACTAGCAAGCTAAGACTTCTAAGAACACTAAATAGAGTATAACGGTCCAATTTGGTGCCTTAGGAATGCTCAATTCTATGCATGGACAAGTTTTTCACGTTTTGTGCAATATTGAACTTAACTTGGTCTATTGGCTTCTTTACCTAACGAAACGTTGTCCAAAAGCTAAACTAGCAAGTTAAGACTTCTAAGAACACTAAATAGAGTATAACAGTCCAATTTGACGCCGTAGGACTGCTCAGTTCTATGCGTAGACAAGTTTTCCCCGTTTCGTGCAATTTTGAACTTAACTTGGTGTATGGGCTTCTTTACCTAACGAAACGTTGTTCCAAAGCTAAACTAGCAACTTAAGACTTCTAAGAACACTAAATAGAGTATAACGGACCAATTTGATGCCTTAGGAATGCTTAATTCTATGCATAGACGAGTTTTTCACGTTTCGTGCAATTTTGAACTTAACTTGGTCTATTGGCTTCTTTACCTAATGGAACGTTGTCCGAAAGCTAAACTAGCAAGTTAAGACTTCTAAGAACACTAAATAGAGTATAACGGTCCAATTCTATGCCTTAGGAATGCTTAATTCTTTGCATAGACAAGTTTTTCACGTTTTGTGCAATTTCGAACTTAACTTGGTCTATGGGCTTCTTTATCTAACGAAACGTTGTTCCAAAGCTAAACTAGCAACTTAAGACTTCTAAGAACACTAAATGCAGTATAACGGTCCAATTTGATGCCTTAGGAATGCTTAATTCTATGCATAGACAAGTTTTTCATGTTTCGTGCAATTTTGAAGTTAACTTGGTCTATGGGCTTCTTTACCTAACGAAACGTTGTTCCAAAGTTAAACTAGCAACTTTAGACTTCTAAGAATACTAAATAGAGTATAACGGTCCAATTTGATGCCTTAGGAACGCTCAATTCTATGCATGGCCAAGTTTTCACGTTTCGTGCAATTTTGAACTTAACTTGGTCTATTGGCTTCTTTACCTAATGAAACGTTGTCCGAAAGCTAAACTAGCAAGTTAAGACTTCTAAGAACACTAAATAGAGTATAACGGTTCAATTCGATGCCTTAGGAATGCTGAATTCTATGCATAGACAAGTTTTTCACGTTTCGTGCAATTTCGAACTTAACTTGGTCTAAGGGCTTCTTTACCTAACGAAACGTTGTCCAAAAGCTAAACTAGCAAGTTAAAAATTTGTAGAACACTAAATAGAGTATAATGGTCCCATTTGATGCCTTAGGAATGCTCAGTTCTATGTGCAGACAAGTTTTGCTCGTTTCGTGCTATTTTGAAATTAACTTGGTCTATTGGCTTCTTTACCCAACGAAACGTTGTCCAAAAGCTAAACTAGAAAGTTAAGACTTCTAAGAATACTAAATAGAGTATCACGGTCCAATTTGATGCCTGAGGAATGCTCAGTTCTATGCGTTGACAAGTTTTCCTCATTTTGTGCAATTTTGAGCTTCACTTGGTCTATTGCCTTCTTTACCTAACGAAACGTTGTCCAAAAGCTAAATTAGCAAGTTAAGACTTCTAAGAACACTAAATAGAGTATAGCGGTCCAATTTGATGCCTTAGGAATGCTCAATTCCATCCATGGACAAGTTTTTCATGTTTCGTGCAATTTTGAACTTAACTTGGTCTGTTGGCTTCTTTACCTAACGACACGTTGTCCAAAAGCTAACCTAGCAAGTTAAGACTTCTAAGAACACTAAATAGAGTATAACGGTCCAATTTGATCCCGTAGGAATGCTCAATTCTATGCATGGACAAGTTTTTCACGTTTCGAGCAATTTTCAACTCAACTTGGTCTATTGGCTTCTTTACCTAACGAAACGTTGTCCAAAAGCTAAACTAGCAAGTTAAGACTTCTAAGAACACTAAATAGATTATAACGGTCCAAATCGATGCCTTAGGAATGCTCAATTCTATGCATGGACAAGTTTTTCACCTTTCGTGCAATTTTGAACTTAACTTGTTCTACTGGTTTCTTTACCTAACGAAACGTTCTCCAAAAGCTAAACTAGCAGGTTAAGACTTCTAAGAACACTAAATAGAGTATAACGGTCTAATTTGATGCCTGAGGAATGCTCAGTTCTATGCGTAGACAAGTTTTCCTCGTTTTGTGCAATTTTGAGCTTAACTTGGTCCATTGGCTTCTTTGCCTAACGAAACGTTGTCCAAAGCTAAACTAGCAAGCTAAGACTTCTAAGAACACTAAATAGAGTATAACAGTCCAATTTGATGCCTTAGGAATGCTCAATTCTATGCATGGACAAGTTTTTCACGTTTTGTGCAATATTGAACTTAACTTGGTCTATTGGCTTCTTTACCTAACGAAACGTTGTCCAAAAGCTAAACTAGCAAGTTAAGACTTCTAAGAACACTAAATAGAGTATAACAGTCCAATTTGACGCCGTAGGAATGCTCAGTTCTATGCGTAGACAAGTTTTCCCCGTTTCGTGCAATTTTGAACTTAACTTGGTCTATTTGCTTCTTTACCTAATGAAACGTTGTCCGAAAGCTAAACTAGCAAGTTAAGACTTCTAAGAACACTAAATAGAGTATAACGGTTCAATTCGATGCCTTAGGAATGCTGAATTCTATGCATAGACAAGTTTTTCACGTTTCGTGCAATTTCGAACTTAACTTGGTCTATGGGCTTCTTTACCTAACGAAACGTTGTCCAAAAGCTAAACTAGCAAGTTAAAAATTTGTAGAACACTAAATAGAGTATAATGGTCCCATTTGATGCCTTAGGAATGCTCAGTTCTATGTGCAGACAAGTTTTGCTCGTTTCGTGCTATTTTGAAATTAACTTGGTCTATTGGCTTCTTTACCCAACGAAACGTTGTCCAAAAGCTAAACTAGAAAGTTAAGACTTCTAAGAATACTTAAATAGAGTATCACGGTCCAATTTGATGCCTGAGGAATGCTCAGTTCTATGCGTTGACAAGTTTTCCTCGTTTTGTGCAATTTTGAGCTTCACTTGGTCTATTGCCTTCTTTACCTAACGAAACGTTGTCCAAAAGCTAAACTAGCAAGTTAAGACTTCTAAGAACACTAAATAGAGCATAGCGGTCCAATTTGATGCCTTAGGAATGCTCAATTCCATCCATGGACAAGTTTTTCATGTTTCGTGCAATTTTGAACTTAACTTGGTCTGTTGGCTTCTTTACCTAACGACACGTTGTCCAAAAGCTAACCTAGCAAGTTAAGACTTCTAAGAACACTAAATAGAGTATAACGGTCCAATTTGATCCCGTAGGAATGCTCAATTCTATGCATGGACAAGTTTTTCACGTTTCGAGCAATTTTCAACTCAACTTGGTCTATTGGCTTCTTTACCTAACGAAACGTTGTCCAAAAGCTAAACTAGCAAGTTAAGACTTCTAAGAACACTAAATAGATTATAACGGTCCAAATCGATGCCTTAGGAATGCTCAATTCTATGCATGGACAAGTTTTTCACCTTTCGTTCAATTTTGAACTTAACTTTGTTCTACTAGTTTCTTTACCTAACGAAACGTTCTCCAAAAGCTAAACTAGCAGGTTAAGACTTCTAAGAACACTAAATAGAGTATAACGGTCTAATTTGATGCCTGAGGAATGCTCAGTTCTATGCGTAGACAAGTTTTCCTCGTTTTGTGCAATTTTGAGCTTAACTTGGCCTATTGGCTTCTTTGCCTAACGAAACGTTGTCCAAAGCTAAACTAGCAAGCTAAGACTTCTAAGAACACTAAATAGAGTATAACAGTCCAATTTGATGCCATAGGAATGCTCAATTCTATGCATGGACAAGTTTTTCACGTTTTGTGCAATATTGAACTTAACTTGGTCTATTGGCTTCTTTACCTAACGAAACGTTGTCCAAAAGCTAAACTAGCAAGTTAAGACTTCTAAGAACACTAAATAGAGTATAACAGTCCAATTTGACGCCGTAGGAATGCTCAGTTCTATGCGTAGACAAGTTTTCCCCGTTTCGTGCAATTTTGAACTTAACTTGGTCTATTTGCTTCTTTACCTAATGAAACGTTGTCCGAAAGCTAAACTAGCAAGTTAAGACTTCTAAGAACACTAAATAGAGTATAACGGTTCAATTCGATGCCTTAGGAATGCTGAATTCTATGCATAGACAAGTTTTTCACGTTTCGTGCAATTTCGAACTTAACTTGGTCTATGGGCTTCTTTACCTAACGAAACGTTGTCCAAAAGCTAAACTAGCAAGTTAAAAATTTGTAGAACACTAAATAGAGTATAATGGTCCCATTTGATGCCTTAGGAATGCTCAGTTCTATGTGCAGACAAGTTTTGCTCGTTTCGTGCTATTTTGAAATTAACTTGGTCTATTGGCTTCTTTACCCAACGAAACGTTGTCCAAAAGCTAAACTAGAAAGTTAAGACTTCTAAGAATACTAAATAGAGTATCACGGTCCAATTTGATGCCTGAGGAATGCTCAGTTCTATGCGTTGACAAGTTTTCCTCGTTTTGTGCAATTTTGAGCTTCACTTGGTCTATTGCCTTCTTTACCTAACGAAACGTTGTCCAAAAGCTAAACTAGCAAGTTAAGACTTCTAAGAACACTAAATAGAGTAAAGCGGTCCAATTTGATGCCTTAGGAATGCTCAATTCCATCCATGGACAAGTTTTTCATGTTTCGTGCAATTTTGAACTTAACTTGGTCTGTTGGCTTCTTTACCTAACGACACGTTGTCCAAAAGCTAACCTAGCAAGTTAAGACTTCTAAGAACACTAAATAGAGTATAACGGTCCAATTTGATCCCGTAGGAATGCTCAATTCTATGCATGGACAAGTTTTTCACGTTTCGAGCAATTTTCAACTCAACTTGGTCTATTGGCTTCTTTACCTAACGAAACGTTGTCCAAAAGCTAAACTAGCAAGTTAAGACTTCTAAGAACACTAAATAGATTATAACGGTCCAAATCGATGCCTTAGGAATGCTCAATTCTATGCATGGACAAGTTTTTCACCTTTCGTGCAATTTTGAACTTAACTTGTTCTACTGGTTTCTTTACCTAACGAAACGTTCTCCAAAAGCTAAACTAGCAGGTTAAGACTTCTAAGAACACTAAATAGAGTATAACGGTCTAATTTGATGCCTGAGGAATGCTCAGTTCTATGCGTAGACAAGTTTTCCTCGTTTTGTGCAATTTTGAGCTTAACTTGGTCTATTGGCTTCTTTGCCTAACGAAACGTTGTCCAAAGCTAAACTAGCAAGCTAAGACTTCTAAGAACACTAAATAGAGTATAACAGTCCAATTTGATGCCTTAGGAATGCTCAATTCTATGCATGGACAAGTTTTTCACGTTTTGTGCAATATTGAACTTAACTTGGTCTATTGGCTTCTTTACCTAACGAAACGTTGTCCAAAAGCTAAACTAGCAAGTTAAGACTTCTAAGAACACTAAATAGAGTATAACAGTCCAATTTGACGCCGTAGGAATGCTCAGTTCTATGCGTAGACAAGTTTTCCCCGTTTCGTGCAATTTTGAACTTAACTTGGTCTATGGGATTCTTTACCTAACGAAACGTTGTTCCAAAGCTAAACTAGCAACTTAAGACTTCTAAGAACACTAAATAGAGTATAACGGTCCAATTTGATGCCTTAGGAATGCTTAATTCTATGCATAGACGAGTTTTTCACGTTTCGTGCAATTTTAAACTTAACTTGCTCTATTGGCTTCTTTACCTAATGGAACGTTGTCCGAAAGCTAAACTAGCAAGTTAAGACTTCTAAGAACACTAAATAGAGTATAACGGTCCAATTCTATGCCTTAGGAATGCTCAATTCTATGCATAGACCAGTTTTTCACGTTTTGTGCAATTTTGAACTTAACTTTTTCTATGGGCTTCTTTACCTAACGAAACGTTGTTCCAAAGCTAAACTAGCAACTTAAGACTTCTAAGAAGACTAAATAGAGTATAACTATCCAATTTGATGCCTTAGGAATGCTTAATTCTATGCATAGACAAGTTTTTCATGTTTCGTGCAATTTTGAACTTAACTTGGTCTATGGGCTTCTTTACCTAACGAAACGTTGTTCCAAAGCTAAACTAGCAACTCAATACTTCTAAGAATACTAAATAGAGTATAACGGTCCAATTTGATGCTTAGGAATGCTCAATTCTATGCATGGCCAAGTTTTTCACGTTTCGTGCAATTTTGAACTTAACTTGGTCTATTGGCTTCTTTACCTAATGAAACGTTGTCCGAAAGCTAAACTAGCAAGTTAAGACTTCTAAGAACACTAAATAGAGTATAACGGTCCAATTCGATGCCTTAGGAATGCTCAGTTCTATGCGTAGACAAGTTTTCCTCGTTTTGTAAAATTTTGAGCTTAACTTGGTGTATTGGCTTTTTTACCTAACGAAACGTTGTCCTAAAGCTAAACTAGCAAGTTAAGACTTCTAAGAACACTAAATAGAGTATAACGGTCCAATTTGATGCCTTAGGAATGCTCAATTCTATGCATAGACAAGTTTTTCACGTTTCCTACAATTTTGAACTTAACTTGGTCTATTGGCTTCTTTACGTAACGAAACGTTGTCCAAAAGCTAAACTAGCAAGTTAAGACTTCTAAGGACACTAAAGAGAGTATAACGGTAGAATTTGATGCCTGAGGAATGCTCAGTTCTATGCGTAGACAAGTTTTCCTCGTTTTGTAAAATTATGAGCTTAACTTGGTCTATTGGCTTCTTTACCCAACGAAACGTTGTCCAAAAGCTAAACTAGCAAGTTAAGACTTCTAAGAACACTAAATAGAGTATAACGGTCCAATTTGATGCCTTAGGAATGCTCAATTCTATGCATAGACAAGTTTTCCTTGCTTCGTGCTATTTTGAACTTAACTTGGTCTATTGGCTTCTTTACCTAACGAAACGTTGTCCAAAAGCTAAACTAGCAAGTTAAGACTTCTAAGAACACTAAATAGAGTATAACGGTCCAATTTGATGCCTTAGGAATGCTCAGTTCTATGCGTAGACAAGTTTTCCTTGTTTCGTGCTATTTTGAACTTAACTTGGTCTATTGGCTTCTTTACCTAACGAAACGGGCTCCAAAAGCTAAACTAGCAAGTTAAGACTTCTAAGAACACTAAATAGAGTATAATGGTTCAAGTTGATGCCTGAGGAATGCTCAGTTCTATGCGTAGACAAGTTTTCCTCGTTTTGTGCAATTTTGAACTTAACTTGGTCTATTGGCTTCTTTGCCTAACGAAACGTTGTCCCAAAGCTAAACTTGCAAGTTAAAACTTCGAAGAACACTAAATACAGTGCAACGGTCCAATTTGATGCCATACGAATGCTCAGTTCTTTGCGTAGACAAGTTTTCCTCGTTTCATGTAATTTTGAACTTAACTTGGTCTATTGGCTTCTTTACCTAACGAACTGTTGTCCAAAAGCTAAACTGGGAAGTTAAGCCCTCAAAGAACACTAAATAGAGTATAGCGGTCCAATTTGATGCCTTAGGAAAGCTCAATTCTATGCATGGACAAGTTTTTCACGTTTCACGCAATTTTGAACTTAACTTGGTCTATTGGCTTCTTTACCTAACGAAACGTTGTCCAAAAGCTAAACTAACATGTTAAGATTTCTAAGAACACTAAATAGAGTATAACGGTCCAATTTGATGCCTGAGGAATGCTCAGTTCTACGTGTAGACAAGATTTCATCGTTTTGTGCAATTTTGAGCTTAACTTGGTCTATTGGCTTCTTTACCTAACGAAACGTTGTCCAAAAGCTAAACTAGCAAGTTAAGACTTCTAAGAACACTAAATAGAGTATAACGGTCCAATTTGATGCCTTAGGAATGCTCAGTTCTCTGCGTAGACAAGTTTTTCTCGTTTCAAGCAATTTTGAACTTAACTTGGTCTATGGGTTTCTTTACCAAATGAAACGTTGTCCAAAAGCTAAACTAGACAGTTCAAACTTTGTAGAACACTAAATAGAGTATAACGGTACAATTTGATGCCTTAGGAATGCTCAGTTCTATGCGTAGACAAGTTTTCCTCGTTTTGTGCAATTTTGAGCTTACCTTGGTCTATTGGCTTCTTTACCTAACGAAACGTTGTCCAAATGCTAAACTAGCAAGTTAAGACTTCTAAGAAAACTAAATAGAGTATAATGGTCCAATTTGATGCCTGAGGAATGCTCAGTTCTATGGGTAGACAAGTTTTCCTCGTTTTGTGCAATTTTGAACTTTACTTGGTCTATGGACTTCTTTACCTAACGAAACGTTGTCCAAAAGCTAAACTAGCAAGTCAAAACTTCGTAGAACACTAAATAGAGTATCACGGTCCAATTTGATGCCTTAGGAATGCTCAATTGTATGCATGGACAAGTTTTTCACGTTTCGTGCAATTTTGAAGTTAACTTGGTCTATTGGCTTCTTTACCTAACGAAACATTGTCCAAAAGCTAAACTAGCAAGTTAAGACTTCTAAGAACACTAAATAGAGTATAACGGTCCAATTTGATGCCTTAGGAATGCTCAATTCTATGCATAGACAAGTTTTTCATGTTTCGTGCAATTTTGAAGTTAACTTGGTCTATGGGCTTCTTTACCTAACGAAACGTTGTTCCAAAGCTAAACTAGCAACTTAGGACTTCTAAGAACACTCAATAGAGTATAACGGTCCAATTTGATGCCTTAGGAATGCTTAATTCTATGCATAGACAAGTTTTTCACGTTTCGTGTAATTTTGAACTTAACTTGGTCTATTGGCTTCTTTACCTAATGAAACGTAGTCCGAAAGCTAAACTAGCAAGATAAGACTTCTTAGAACACTAAATAGAGTATAACGGTCCAATTCGATGCCTTAGGAATGCTAAATTCTATGCATAGATAAGTTTTTCACGTTTCGTGCAATTTCGAACTGAACTTGGTCTATGGGCTTCTTTACCTAACGAAACGTTGTCCAAAAGCTAAACTAGCAAGTTAACACTTTGTAGAACACTAAATAGAGTATAACGGTCGAATTTGATGCCTTACGAATCCTCAGCTCTATGTGTAGACAAGTTTTGCTCGTTTCGTGCTATTTTGAAATTAACTTGGCCTATTGGCTTCTTTACCCAACGAAACGTTGTCCAAAAGCTAAACTAACAAGTTAAGACTTCTAAGAACACTAAATATAGTATAAAGGTCCAATTTGATGCCTGAGTAATGCTCAGTTCTATGCGTAGACAAGTTTTCCTCGTTTTGTGTAATTTTGAGCTTAACTTGGTTTATTGGCTTCTTTACCTAACAAAACGTGGTCCAAAAGCTAAACTAGCAAGTTAAGACTTCTAACAACACTAAATAGAGTATAACGGTCCAAATTGATGCCTTAGGAATGCTCAATTCTATGCATAGACAAGTTTTTCACGTTTCGTACAATTTTGAACTTAACTTGGTCTATTGGTTTCTTTAGCTAACGAAACGTTGTCCAAAAGCTAAACTAGCAAGTTAAGACTTCTAAGAACACTAAAGAGAGTATAACGGTTCAATTTGATGCCTTAGGAATGCTCAGTTCTATGCGTAGATAAGTTTTTCTCGTTTCAAGCAATTTTGAACTTAACTTCGTCTATGGGCTTCTTTACCAAACGAAACGTTGTCCAAAAGCTAAACTAGAAAGTTAAAACTTTGTAGAACACTAAATAGAGTATAACGGTCCAATTTGATGCCTTAGGAATGCTCAGTTCTATGCGTAGACAAGTCTTTCTCGTTCCATGCAAATTTGAACTTAACTTGGTCTATTGGCTTCTTTACCTAACGAAACGTTGTCCAAAAGCTGAACTAGCAAGTTAAGACATCTAAGAACACTAAATAGAGTATAACGGTACAATTTGATGCCTTAGGAATGCTCAATTCTATGCATGGACAAGTTTTTCACTTTTCGTGCAATTTTGAACTTAACTTGGTCTACTGGCTTCTTTACCTAACGAAACGTTGTCAAAAAGCTAAACTAGAAAGTTAAGACTTCTAAAAACACTAAATAGAGTATAACGGTCCAATTTGATACCTTAGGAATGCTCAATTCTATGCATAGACAAGTTTTCACGTTTCGTGGAATTTTGAACTTAACTTGGTCTATTGGCTTCTTTACCTAACGAAACGTTGTCCACAAGCTAAACTAGCAACTTAAGACTTCAAAGAACACTAAATAGAGTATAACGGTCCAATTTTATTCCTTAGGAATTCTCAAGTCTATGCATAGACAAGTTTTTCACGTTTCGTGCAATTTTGAACTTAACTTGGTCTATTGGCTTCTTTACCTAACGAAACGTTGTCTGAAAGCTAAACTAGCAAGTTAAGACTTTTAAGAACACTAAATAGAGTATAACGGTCTAAATGGTGCCTTAGGAATGCTCAATTCTATGCATAGACAAGTTTTTCCCGTGTCGTGCAATTTTGAACTTAACTTGGTATATGGGCTTCTTTACCTATCGAAACGTTGTCCAAAAGCTAAACTAGCAAGTTAAAACTTCATAGAACACTAAATAGAGTATAACGGTCCAATTTGATGCCTTAGGAATGCTCAGTTCTATTCGTAGACAAGTTTTCCTTGTTTCGTGCTATTTTGAACTTCACTTGGTCTATTGGCTTCTTTACCTCATGAAACGTTGTCCGAAAGCTAAACTAGCAAGTTAAGGCTTCTAAGAACACTAAATAGAGTATAACGGTCCAAATTGATGCCTGAGGAATGCTCAGTTCTACGTGTAGACAAGTTTTCCTCGGTTTGTGCAATTTTGAGCTTAACTTGGTTTATTGGCTTCTTTACCTAACGAAACGTTGTCCAAAAGCTAAACTAGCAAGTTAAGACTTCTAAGAACACTAAATAGAGTATAACGGTCCAATTTGATGCCGTAGGAATGCTCAATTCTATGCATGGACAAGTTTTTCACGTGTCGTGTAATTTTGAACTTAACTTGGTCTATTGGCTTCTTTACCTAACGAAACGTTGTCCAAAAGCTAAACTAGCAAGTTAAGACTTCTAAAAACACTAAATAGAGTATAACGGTCCAATTTGATGCCTTAGGAATGCTCAGTTCTATGCGTAGACAAGTTTTCCTTGTTTCGTGCTATTTTGAACTTTACTTTGTCTATTGGCTTCTTTACCTAACGAAACGTCGTCCAAAAGCTAAACTAGCAAGTTAAGACTTCGAAGAACGCTAAATAGAGTATAATGGTTCAAGTTGATGCCTGAGGAATGCTCAGTTCTATGCGTAGACAAGTTTTCCTCGTTTTGTGCAATTTTGGACTTAACTTGGTCTATTGGCTTATTTGCCTAACGAAACGTTGTCCCAAAGCTAAACTAGCAAGTTAAAACTTTGAAGAACACTAAATACAGTGCAACGGTCCAATTTGATACCATACGAATGATCAGTTCTTTGCGTAGACAAGTTTTCCTCGTTTAGTGTAATTTTGAACTTATCTTGGTCTATGGGCTTCCTTGTGTAACGAAACGTTGTCCAAAAGCTAGACTAGCAAGTTTAAACTTCCTAGAACACTAAATAGAGTATAACGGTCCAATTTGATGCCTTAGGAATGCTCAGTTCTATGCGTAGACAAGTTTTTCTCGTTTCATGTAATTTTGAACTTAACTTGGTCTATTGGCTTCTTTACCTAACGAACCGTTGTCCAAAAGCTAAACTAGCAAGTTAAGGCCTCTAAGAACACTAAATAGAGTATAGCGGTCCAATTTGATGCCTTAGGAATGCTCAATTCTATGCATGGAGAAGTTTTTCACGTTTCGTTCAATTTTGAACTTAACTTGGTCTATTGGCTTCTTTATCTAACGAAACGTTGTCCAAAAGCTAAACTAACATGTTAAGACTTCTAAGAACACTAAATAGAGTATAACGGTCCAATTTGATGCCTTAGGAATGCTCAATTCTATGCATAGACAAGTTTTTCACGTTTCGTGCAATTTTGAACTTAACTTGGTCTATTGGCTTCTTTACCTCATGAAACGTTGTCCGAAAGCTAAACTAGCAAGTTAAGGCTTCTAAGAACACTAAATAGAGTATAACGGTCCAAATTGATGCTTGAGAAATGCTCAGTTCTACGTGTAGACAAGTTTTCCTCGGTTTGTGCAATTTTGAGCTTAACTTGGTCTATTGGCTTCTTTACCTAACGAAACGTTGTCCAAAAGCTAAACTAGCAAGTTAAGACTTATAAGAACACTAAATAGAGTATAACGGTCCAATTTGATGCCGTAGGAATGCTCAATTCTATGCATGGACAAGTTTTTCACGTGTCGTGTAATTTTGAACTTAACTTGGTCTATGGGCTTCTTTACCTAACGAAACGTTGTCCAAAAGCTAAACTAGCAAGTTAAGACTTCTAAGAACACTAAATAGAGTGTAACGGTCCAATTTGATGCCTTAGGAATGCTCAGTTCTATGCGTAGGCAAGTTTTCCTTGTTTCGTGCTATTTTGAACTTGACTTTGTCTATTGGTTTATTTAGCTAATGAAACGTTGTCCAAAAGCTAAACTAGCAAGTTAAGACTTCGAAGAACGCTAAATAGAGTATAATGGTTCAAGTTGATTCCTGAGGAATGCTCAGTTCTATGCGTAGACAAGTTTTCCTCGTTTTGCGCAATTTTGAACTTAACTTGGTCTATTGGCTTCTTTGCCTAACGAAACGTTGTCCCAAAGCTAAACTAGAAAGTTAAAACTTCATAGAACACTAAATACAGTGCAACGGTTCAATTTGATACCATACGAATGCTTAGTTCTTTGCGTAGACAAGTTTTCCTCGTTTAGTGTAATTTTGAACTTATCTTGGTCTATGGGCTTCTTTATGTAACGAAACGTTGTCCAAAAGCTAGACTACCAAGTTAAAACTTCCTAGAACACTAAATAGAGTATAACGGTCCAATTTGATGCCTTAGGAATGCTCAGTTCTATGCGTAGACAAGTTTTTCTCGTTTCATGTAATTTTGAACTTAACTTGGTGTATTGGCTTCTTTACCTAACGAACCGTTGTCCAAAAGCTAAACTAGCAAGTTAAGACCTCTAAGAACACTAAATAGAGTATAGCGGTCCAATTTGATGCCTTAGGAATGCTCAATTCTATGCATAGACAAGTTTTTCACGTTTCGTGCAAGTTTGAACTTAACTTGGTCTATTTGCTTCTTTACCTCATGAAACGTTGTCCGAAAGCTAAACTAGCAAGTTAAGGCTTCTAAGAACACTAAATAGAGTATAACGGTCCAAATTGATGCCTGAGGAATGCTCAATTCTACGTGTAGACAAGTTTTCCTCGGTTTGTGCAATTTTGAGCTTAACTTGGTCTATTGGCTTCTTTACCTAACGACACGTTGTCCAAAAGCTAATCTAGCAAGTTAAGACTTCTAAGAACACTAAATAGAGTATAATGGTCCACTTTGATGCCTGAGTAATGCTCAGTTCTATGCGTAGACAAGTTTTCCTTGTTTTGTGCAATTTTGAACTTTACTTGGTCTATGGGCTTCTTTACCTAACGAAACGTTGTCCAAAAGCTAAACTAGCAAGTCAAAACTTCGTAGAACACTAAATAGAGTATCACGGTCCAATTTGATGCCTTAGTAATGCTTAATTGTATGCATGGACAAGTTTTTCACGTTTCGTGTAATTTTTGAAGTTAACTTGGTCTATGGGCTTCTTTACCTAACGAAACGTTGTCCAAAAGCTAAACTAGCAAGTTAAGACTTCTAAGAACACTAAATAGAGTATAACGGTCCAATTTGATGCCTTAGGAATGCTCAATTCTATGCATAGACAAATTTTTCACGTTTTGTGCAATTTTGAACTTAACTTGGTCTATGGGCTTCTTTACCTAACGAAACGTTGTCCAAAAGCTAAACTAGCAAGTTAAGACTTCTAAGAACACTAAATAGAGTATAACGGTCCAATTTGACACAGTAGGGATGCTCAGTTCTATGCGTAGACAAGTTTTCCTCGTTTCGTGCAATTTTGAACTTAACTTGGTCTATGGGCTTCATTACCTAACGAAACGTTGTTCCAAAGCTAAACTAGCAACTTAAGACTTCTAAGAACACTAAATAGAGTATAGCGGTCCAATTTGATGTTTTAGGAATGCTTAATTCTATGCATAGACAAGTTTTTCACGTTTCGTGCAATTTTGAACTTAACTTGGTCTATTGGCTTCTTTACCTAATGAAACGTTGTCCGAAAGCTAAACTAGCAAGTTAAGACTTCTAAGAACACTAAATAGAGTATAACGGTTCAATTCGAGGCCTTAGGAATGCTAAATTCTATGCATAGACAAGTTTTTCACGTTCCGTGCAATTTTGAACTTAACTTGGTCTATGGGCTTCTTTACCTAACGACACGTTGTCCAAATGCTAAACTAGCAAGTTAAAACTTTTTAGAACACTAAATGGAGTATAACGGTCCAATTTGATGCCTTAGGAATGCTCAGTTCTATGTGTAGACAAGTTTTTCTCGTTTCGTGCTATATTGAAATTAACTTGGTCTATTGGCTTCTTTACCTAATGAAACGTTGTCCAAAAGCTAAACTAGCAAGTTAAGACTTCTAAGAACACTAAATAGAGTATATCGGTCCAATTTGATGCCTGAGGAATGCTCAGTTCTATGCGTAGACAAGTTTTCCTCTTTTTGTGCAATTTTGAGCTTAACTTGGTCTATTGGCTTTTTTACCCAACGAAACATTGTCCAAAAGCTAAACTAGCAAGTTAGGACTTCTAAGAACACTAAATAGAGTGCAACGGTCCAATTGGATGCCTTAGGAATGCTCAGTTCTATGTGTTGACATGTTTTCCCTTTTTTGTGCTATTTTGAACTTAACTTGGTCTATTGGCCTCTTTGCCTAACGAAACGTTGTCCAAAAGCTAAAATAGCAAGTTAAGACTTCAAAGAATACTAAATAGAGTATAACGGTCCAATTTGATGCCATAGGAATGCTCAATTCTAGGCATAGACAAGTTTTTCACGTTTAGCGCTATTTTGAACTTAACTTGGTCTATTGGCTTCTTTACCTAACGAAACGTTGTCCAAAAGATAAACTAGCAAGTTAAGACTTCTAAGAACACTAAATAGAGTATAACGGTCCAATTTGACGCCGTAGGAATGCTCAATTCTATGCGTAGACAAGTTTTACTCGGTTCGTGCAATTTTGAACTTAACTTGGTCTATGGGCTTCTTTACCAAACGAAACGTTGTCCAAAAGCTAAAATAGAAAGTACAAACTTCGTAGAACACTAAATAGAGTATAACGGTCCAATTTGATGCCTTAGGAATGCTCAGTTCTATGCGTAGACAAGTTTTCCTCGTTTTGTGCAATTTTGAGCTTAACTTGGTCTATTGGCTTCTTTACCTAACAAAACGTTGTCCAAAAGCTAAACTAGCAAGTTAAGACTTCTAAGAACACTAAATAGAGTATAACGGTCCAATTTGATGCCTTAGGAATGCTAAATTCTATGCATGAACAAGTTTTTCACGTTTCGTGCAATTTTGAACTTAACTTGGTCTATTGGCTTCTTTACCTAACGAAACGTTGTCCAAAAGCTAAACTAGCAAGTTAAGACATTGTAGAACACTAAATAGAGTATAACGGTCCAATTTCATGCCTTAGGAATGCTCAGTTCTATGCGTAGACAAGTTTTCCTCGTTTCGTGCTATTTTGAACTTCACTTGGTCTATTGGCTTCTTTACCTAACGAAACGTTGTCCAAAAGGAAAACTAGCAAGTTAAGACTTCTAAGAACACTAAATAGAGTATAACGGTCCAATTTGATGCCTGAGGAATTCTCAGTTCTATGCGTAGACAAGTTTTCCTCGTTTCGTGCTATTTTGAACTTCACTTGGTCTATTGGCTTCTTTGCCTAACGAAACGTTGTCCAAAAGCTAAACTAGCAAGTTAAGACTTCTAAGAACACTAAATAGAGTATAACGGTCCAATTTGACGCCGTAGGAATGCTCAGTTCTATGCGTAGACGAGTTTTCCTCGTTTCGTGCAATTTTGAACTTAACATGGTCTATGGGCTTCTTTACCAAACGAAACGTTGTCCAAAAGCTAAACTAGAAAGTACAAACTTCGTAGAACACTAAATAGAGTATAACGGTCCAGTTTGATGCCTTAGGAATGCTCAGTTTTATGCGTAGACAAGTTTTCCTCGTTTCGTGCAATTTTGTGCTTAACTTGGTCTATTGGCTTCTTTACCTAACGAAACGTTGTCCAAAAGCTAAACTAGCAAGTCAAGACTTCTAAGAACACTAAATAGAGTATAACGGTCCAATTTGACGCCGTGGGAATGATCAGTTCTATGCGTAGACAAGTTTTTCTCGTTTCGTGCTATTTCGAACTTCACTTGGTCTATTGGCTTCTTTACCTAATGAAACGTTGTCCAAAAGCTAAACTAGCAAGTTAAGACTTCTAAGAACACTAAATAGAGTATAACGGTCCAATTTGACGCCGTAGGAATGCTCAGTTCTATGCGTAGACAAGTTTTCCTCGTTTCGTGCAATTTTCAACTTAACATGGTCTATGGGCTTCTTTACCAAACGAAACGTTGCCCAAAACCTAAACTAGAAAGTACAAACTTCGTAGAACACTAAATAGAGTATAACGGTCCAGTTTGATGCCTTAGGAATGCTCAGTTTTATGCGTAGACAAGTTTTCCTCGTTTCGTGCAATTTTGTGCTTAACTTGGTCTATTGGCTTCTTTACCTAACGAAACGTTGTACAAAAGCTAAACAAGCAAGTCAAGACTTCTAAGAACACTAAATAGAGTATAACGGTCCAATTTGACGCCGTAGGAATGATCAGTTCTATGCGTAGACAAGTTTTTCTCCTTTCGTGCTATTTCGAACTTCACTTGGTCTATTGGCTTCTTTACCTAACGAAACGTTGTCCAAAAGCTAAACTAGCAAGTTAAGACTTCTAAGAACACTAAATGGAGTATAACGGTCCAATTTGACGCCGTAGGAATGCTCAGTTCTATGCGTAGACAAGTTTTCCTCGTTTCGTGCAATTTTCAACTTAACATGGTCTATGGGCTTCTTTACCAAACGAAACGTTGCCCAAAAGCTAAACTAGAAAGTACAAACTTCGTAGAACACTAAATAGAGTATAACGGTCCAGTTTGATGCCTTAGGAATGCTCAGTTTTATGCGTAGACAAGTTTTCCTCGTTTCGTGCAATTTTGTGCTTAACTTGGTCTATTGGCTTCTTTACCTAACGAAACGTTGTCCAAAAGCTAAACTAGCAAGTCAAGACTTCTAAGAACACTAAATAGAGTATAACGGTCCAATTTGACGCCGTAGGAATGCTCAGTTCTATGCGTAGACAAGTTTTCCTCGTTTCGTGCTATTTTGAACTTAACTTGGTCTATTGGCTTCTTTACCTAACGAAACGTTGTCCAAAAGCAAAACTAGCAAGTTAAGACTTATAAGAACACTAAATAGAGTATAACGGTCCAATTTGATGCCTTAGGCATGCTAAATTCTATGCATGGACAAGTTTTTCAAGTTTCGTGCAATTTTAAACTTAACTTGGTCTATTGGCTTCTTTACCTAACGAAACGTTGTCCAAAAGCTAAACTAGCAAATTAAAACTTCGTAGAACACTAAATAGAGTATAACGGTCCAATTTGATGCCTTAGGAATGCTCAGTTCTATGCGTAGACATGTTTTCCCTGTTTTGTGTTATTTTGAACTTAACTTTGTCTATTGGCCTCTTTGCCTAACGAAACGTTGTCCAAAAGCTAAAATAGCAAGTTAAGACTTCTAAGAACACTAAATAGAGTATAACGGTCCAATTTGATGCCTTAGGAATGCTAAATTCTATGCATGGACAAGTTTTTCACGTTTCGTGCAATTTTGAACTTAACTTGGTCTATTGGCTTCTTTACCTAACGAAACGTTGTCCAAAAGCTAAACTAGCAAGTTAAGACATTGTAGAACACTAAATAGAGTATAACGGTCCAATTTCATGCCTTAGGAATGCTCAGTTCTATGCGTAGACAAGTTTTCCTCGTTTCGTGCTATTTGGAACTTCACTTGGTCTATTGGCTTCTTTACCTAACGACACGTTGTCCAAAAGGAAAACTAGCAAGTTAAGACTTCTAAGAACACTAAATAGAGTATAACGGTCCAATTTGATGCCTGAGGAATTCTCAGTTCTATGCGTAGACAAGTTTTCCTCGTGTCGTGCTATTTTGAACTTAACTTGGTCTATTGGCTTCTTTACCTAACGAAACGTTGTCCAAAAGCAAAACTAGCAAGTTAAGACTTCTAAGAACACTAAATAGAGTATAACGGTCCAATTTGATGCCTTAGGCATGCTAAATTCTATGCATGGACAAGTTTTTCACGTTTCGTGCAATTTTGAACTTAACTTGGTCTATTGGCTTCTTTAGCTAACGAAACGTTGTCCAAAAGCTAAACTAGCAAGTTAAGACATTGTAGTACACTAAATAGAGTATAACGGTCCAATTTGATGCCTTAGGAATGCTCAGTTCTATGCGTAGACAAGTTTTCCTCGTTTCGTGCTATTTTGAACTTCACTTGGTCTATTGGCTTCTTTACCTAACAACACGTTGTCCAAAAGCTAAACTAGCAAGTTAAGACTTCTAAGAACGCTAAATAGAGTGTAACGGTCCAATTTGATGCCTTAAGAATGCTCAATTCTATGCATGGACAAGTTTTTCACGTTTCGTGCAATTTTGAAATTAACTTGGTCTATTGGCTTCTATACCTAACGAAACGTTGTCCAAAAGCTAAACTAGCAAGTTAAGACTTCTAAGAACACTAAATAGAGTATAACGGTCCAATTTGATGCCTGAGGAATTCTCAGTTCTATGCGTAGACAAGTTTTCCTCGTGTCGTGCTATTTTGAACTTAACTTGGTCTATTGGCTTCTTTACCTAACGAAACGTTGTCCAAAAGCAAAACTAGCAAGTTAAGACTTCTAAGAACACTAAATAGAGTATAACGGTCCAATTTGATGCCTTAGGAATGCTAAATTCTATGCATGAACAAGTTTTTCACGTTTCGTGCAATTTTGAACTTAACTTGGTCTATTGGCTTCTTTACCTAACGAAACGTTGTCCAAAAGCTAAACTAGCAAGTTAAGACATTGTAGAACACTAAATAGAGTATAACGGTCCAATTTCATGCCTTAGGAATGCTCAGTTCTATGCGTAGACAAGTTTTCCTCGTTTCGTGCTATTTTGAACTTCACTTGGTCTATTGGCTTCTTTACCTAACGAAACGTTGTCCAAAAGGAAAACTAGCAAGTTAAGACTTCTAAGAACACTAAATAGAGTATAACGGTCCAATTTGATGCCTGAGGAATTCTCAGTTCTATGCGTAGACAAGTTTTCCTCGTTTCGTGCTATTTTGAACTTCACTTGGTCTATTGGCTTCTTTGCCTAACGAAACGTTGTCCAAAAGCTAAACTAGCAAGTTAAGACTTCTAAGAACACTAAATAGAGTATAACGGTCCAATTTGACGCCGTAGGAATGCTCAGTTCTATGCGTAGACGAGTTTTCCTCGTTTCGTGCAATTTTGAACTTAACATGGTCTATGGGCTTCTTTACCAAACGAAACGTTGTCCAAAAGCTAAACTAGAAAGTACAAACTTCGTAGAACACTAAATAGAGTATAACGGTCCAGTTTGATGCCTTAGGAATGCTCAGTTTTATGCGTAGACAAGTTTTCCTCGTTTCGTGCAATTTTGTGCTTAACTTGGTCTATTGGCTTCTTTACCTAACGAAACGTTGTCCAAAAGCTAAACTAGCAAGTCAAGACTTCTAAGAACACTAAATAGAGTATAACGGTCCAATTTGACGCCGTGGGAATGATCAGTTCTATGCGTAGACAAGTTTTTCTCGTTTCGTGCTATTTCGAACTTCACTTGGTCTATTGGCTTCTTTACCTAATGAAACGTTGTCCAAAAGCTAAACTAGCAAGTTAAGACTTCTAAGAACACTAAATAGAGTATAACGGTCCAATTTGACGCCGTAGGAATGCTCAGTTCTATGCGTAGACAAGTTTTCCTCGTTTCGTGCAATTTTCAACTTAACATGGTCTATGGGCTTCTTTACCAAACGAAACGTTGCCCAAAACCTAAACTAGAAAGTACAAACTTCGTAGAACACTAAATAGAGTATAACGGTCCAGTTTGATGCCTTAGGAATGCTCAGTTTTATGCGTAGACAAGTTTTCCTCGTTTCGTGCAATTTTGTGCTTAACTTGGTCTATTGGCTTCTTTACCTAACGAAACGTTGTACAAAAGCTAAACAAGCAAGTCAAGACTTCTAAGAACACTAAATAGAGTATAACGGTCCAATTTGACGCCGTAGGAATGATCAGTTCTATGCGTAGACAAGTTTTTCTCCTTTCGTGCTATTTCGAACTTCACTTGGTCTATTGGCTTCTTTACCTAACGAAACGTTGTCCAAAAGCTAAACTAGCAAGTTAAGACTTCTAAGAACACTAAATGGAGTATAACGGTCCAATTTGACGCCGTAGGAATGCTCAGTTCTATGCGTAGACAAGTTTTCCTCGTTTCGTGCAATTTTCAACTTAACATGGTCTATTGGCTTCTTTACCAAACGAAACGTTGCCCAAAAGCTAAACTAGAAAGTACAAACTTCGTAGAACACTAAATAGAGTATAACGGTCCAGTTTGATGCCTTAGGAATGCTCAGTTTTATGCGTAGACAAGTTTTCCTCGTTTCGTGCAATTTTGTGCTTAACTTGGTCTATTGGCTTCTTTACCTAACGAAACGTTGTCCAAAAGCTAAACTAGCAAGTCAAGACTTCTAAGAACACTAAATAGAGTATAACGGTCCAATTTGACGCCGTAGGAATGCTCAGTTCTATGCGTAGACAAGTTTTCCTCGTTTCGTGCTATTTTGAACTTAACTTGGTCTATTGGCTTCTTTACCTAACGAAACGTTGTCCAAAAGCAAAACTAGCAAGTTAAGACTTATAAGAACACTAAATAGAGTATAACGGTCCAATTTGATGCCTTAGGCATGCTAAATTCTATGCATGGACAAGTTTTTCAAGTTTCGTGCAATTTTAAACTTAACTTGGTCTATTGGCTTCTTTACCTAACGAAACGTTGTCCAAAAGCTAAACTAGCAAATTAAAACTTCGTAGAACACTAAATAGAGTATAACGGTCCAATTTGATGCCTTAGGAATGCTCAGTTCTATGCGTAGACATGTTTTCCCTGTTTTGTGTTATTTTGAACTTAACTTTGTCTATTGGCCTCTTTGCCTAACGAAACGTTGTCCAAAAGCTAAAATAGCAAGTTAAGACTTCTAAGAACACTAAATAGAGTATAACGGTCCAATTTGATGCCTTAGGAATGCTAAATTCTATGCATGGACAAGTTTTTCACGTTTCGTGCAATTTTGAACTTAACTTGGTCTATTGGCTTCTTTACCTAACGAAACGTTGTCCAAAAGCTAAACTAGCAAGTTAAGACATTGTAGAACACTAAATAGAGTATAACGGTCCAATTTCATGCCTTAGGAATGCTCAGTTCTATGCGTAGACAAGTTTTCCTCGTTTCGTGCTATTTGGAACTTCACTTGGTCTATTGGCTTCTTTACCTAACGACACGTTGTCCAAAAGGAAAACTAGCAAGTTAAGACTTCTAAGAACACTAAATAGAGTATAACGGTCCAATTTGATGCCTGAGGAATTCTCAGTTCTATGCGTAGACAAGTTTTCCTCGTGTCGTGCTATTTTGAACTTAACTTGGTCTATTGGCTTCTTTACCTAACGAAACGTTGTCCAAAAGCAAAACTAGCAAGTTAAGACTTCTAAGAACACTAAATAGAGTATAACGGTCCAATTTGATGCCTTAGGCATGCTAAATTCTATGCATGGACAAGTTTTTCACGTTTCGTGCAATTTTGAACTTAACTTGGTCTATTGGCTTCTTTAGCTAACGAAACGTTGTCCAAAAGCTAAACTAGCAAGTTAAGACATTGTAGTACACTAAATAGAGTATAACGGTCCAATTTGATGCCTTAGGAATGCTCAGTTCTATGCGTAGACAAGTTTTCCTCGTTTCGTGCTATTTTGAACTTCACTTGGTCTATTGGCTTCTTTACCTAACAACACGTTGTCCAAAAGCTAAACTAGCAAGTTAAGACTTCTAAGAACGCTAAATAGAGTGTAACGGTCCAATTTGATGCCTTAAGAATGCTCAATTCTATGCATGGACAAGTTTTTCACGTTTCGTGCAATTTTGAAATTAACTTGGTCTATTGGCTTCTATACCTAACGAAACGTTGTCCAAAAGCTAAACTAGCAAGTTAAGACTTCTAAGAACGCTAAATAGAGTATAACGTCCAAATCGATGCCTTAGGAATGCTCAATTCAATGCATAGACAAGTTTTTCACGTTTCCTGCAATTTTGAACTTCACTTGGTCTATGAGCTTCTTTACCTAACGAAACGTTGTCCAAAAGCTAAACTAGCAAATTAAAACTTCGTAGAACACTAAATAGAGTATAACTGTCCAATTTGATGCCTTAGTAATGCTCAGTTCTATGCGTAGACATGTTTTCCCTGTTTTGTGTTATTTTGAACTTAACTTTGTCTATTGGCCTCTTTGCCTAACGAAACGTTGTCCAAAAGCTAAAATAGCAAGTTAAGACTTCTAAGAACACTAAATAGAGTATAACGGTCCAATTTGATGCCTTAGGAATGCTAAATTCTGTGCATGGACAAGTTTTTCACGTTTCGTGCAATTTTGAACTTAACTTGGTCTATTGGCTTCTTTACCTAACGAAACGTTGTCCAAAAGCTAAACTAGCAAGTTCAGACATTGTAGAACACTAAATAGAGTATAACAGTCCAATTTCATGCCTTAGGAATGCTCAGTTCTATGCGTAGACAAGTTTTCCTCGTTTCGTGCTATTTTGAACTTCACTTGGTCTATTGGCTTCTTTACCTAACGAAACGTTGTCCAAAAGAAAAACTAGCAAGTTAAGACTTCTAAAAACACTAAATAGAGTATAACGGTCCAATTTGATGCCTGAGGAATTCTCAGTTCTATGCGTAGACAAGTTTTTCTCGTTTCGTGCTATTTTGAACTTAACTTGGTCTATTGGCTTCTTTACCTAACGAAACGTTGTCCAAAACCAAAACTAGCAAGTTAAGACTTCTAAGAACACTAAATAGAGTATAACGGTCCAATTTGATGCCTTAGGCATGCTAAATTCTATGCATGGACAAGTTTTTCACGTTTCGTGCAATTTTGAACTTAACTTGGTCTATTGGCTTCTTTACCTAACGAAACGTTGTCCAAAAGCTA
Organism: Tripterygium wilfordii; assembly: GCF_013401445.1. Lineage (NCBI taxonomy): Eukaryota > Viridiplantae > Streptophyta > Magnoliopsida > Celastrales > Celastraceae > Tripterygium > Tripterygium wilfordii. The sequence continues at coordinate 8,343,447 of NC_052240.1, forward strand.
AACTCGCAAGTTAAGACATTGTAGTACACTAAATAGAGTATAACGGTCCAATTTGATGCCTTAGGAATGCTCAGTTCTATGCGTAGACAAGTTTTCCTCGTTTCGTGCTATTTTGAACTTCACTTGGTCTATTGGCTTCTTTACCTAACAAAACATTGTCCAAAAGCTAAACTAGCAAGTTAAGACTTCTAAGAACACTAAATAGAGTGTAACGGTCCAATTTGATGCCTTAGGAATGCTCAATTCTATGCATGGACAAGTTTTTCACGTTTCGTGCAATTTTGAACTTAACTTGGTCTATTGGCTTCTATACCTAACGAAACGTTGTCCAAAAGCTAAACTAGCAAGTTAAGACTTCTAAGAACACTAAATAGAGTATAACGTCCAAATCGATGCCTTAGGAATGCTCAATTCTATGCATAGACAAGTTTTTCACGTTTTCTGCAATTTTGAACTTCACTTGGTCTATGAGCTTCTTTACCTAACGAAACGTTGTACAAAAGCTAAACTAGCAAATTAAAACTTCGTAGAACACTAAATAGAGTATAACGGTCCAATTTGATGACTTAGGAATGCTCAGTTCTATGCGTAGACATGTTTTCCCTGTTTTGTGTTATTTTGAACTTAACTTTGTCTATTGGCCTCTTTGCCTAACGAAACGTTGTCCAAAAGCTAAAATAGCAAGTTAAGACTTCTAAGAACACTAAATAGAGTATAACGGTCCAATTTGATGCCTTAGGAATGCTAAATTCTATGCATGGACAAGTTTTTCACGTTTCGTGCAATTTTGAACTTAACTTGGTCTATTGGCTTCTTTACCTAACGAAACGTTGTCCAAAAGCTAAACTAGCAAGTTAAGACATTGTAGAACACTAAATAGAGTATAACGGTCCAATTTCATGCCTTAGGAATGCTCAGTTCTATGCGTAGACAAGTTTTCCTCGTTTCGTGCTATTTTGAACTTCACTTGGTCTATTGGCTTCTTTACCTAACGAAACGTTGTCCAAAAAAAAAACTAGCAAGTTAAGACTTCTAAGAACACTAAATAGAGTATAACGGTCCAATTTGATGCCTGAGGAATTCTCAGTTCTATGCGTAGACAAGTTTTCCTCGTTTCGTGCTATTTTGAACTTAACTTGGTCTATTGGCTTCTTTACCTAACGAAACGTTGTCCAAAAGCAAAACTAGCAAGTTAAGACTTCTAAGAACACTAAATAGAGTATAACGGTCCAATTTGATGCCTTAGGCATGCTAAATTCTATGCATGGACAAGTTTTTCACGTTTCGTGCAATTTTGAACTTAACTTGGTCTATTGGCTTCTTTACCTAACGAAACGTTGTCCAAAAGCTAAACTAGCAAGTTAAGACATTGTAGTACACTAAATAGAGTATAACGGTCCAATTTGATGCCTTAGGAATGCTCAGTTCTATGCGTAGACAAGTTTTCCTCATTTCGTGCTATTTTGAACTTCACTTGGTCTATTGGCTTCTTTACCTAATAAAACGTTGTCCAAAAGCTAAACTAGCAAGTTAAGACTTCTAAGAACACTAAATAGAGTGTAACGGTCCAATTTGATGCCTTAGGAATGCTCAATTCTATGCATGGACAAGTTTTTCACGTTTCGTGCAATTTTGAACTTAAATTGGTCTATTGGCTTCTATACCTAACGAAACGTTGTCCAAAAGCTAAATTAGCAAGTTAAGACTTCTAAGAACACTAAATAGAGTATAACGTCCAAATCGATGCCTTAGGAATGCTCAATTCAATGCATAGACAAGTTTTTCACGTTTCCTGCAATTTTGAACTTCACTTGGTCTATGAGCTTCTTTACCTAACGAAACGTTGTCCAAAAGCTAAACTAGCAAATTAAAACTTCGTAGAACACTAAATAGAGTATAACTGTCCAATTTGATGCATTAGGAATGCTCAGTTCTATGCGTAGACATGTTTTCCCTGTTTTGTGTTATTTTGAACTTAACTTTGTCTATTGGCCTCTTTGCGTAACGAAACGTTGTCCAAAAGCTAAAATAGCAAGTTAAGACTTCTAAGAACACTAAATAGAGTATAACGGTCCAATTTGATGCCTTAGGAATGCTAAATTCTATGCATGGACAAGTTTTTCACGTTTCGTGCAATTTTGAACTTAACTTGGTCTATTGGCTTCTTTACCTAACGAAACGTTGTCCAAAAGCTAAACTAGCAAGTTAAGACATTGTAGAACACTAAATAGAGTATAACGGTCCAATTTCATGCCTTAGGAATGCTCAGTTCTATGCGTAGACAAGTTTTCCTCGTTTCGTGCTATTTTGAACTTCACTTGGTCTATTGGCTTCTTTACCTAACGAAACGTTGTCCAAAAGGAAAACTAGCAAGTTAAGACTTCTAAGAACACTAAATAGAGTATAACGGTCCAATTTGATGCCTGAGGAATTCTCAGTTCTATGCGTAGACAAGTTTTTCTCGTTTCGTGCTATTTTGAACTTAACTTGGTCTATTGGCTTCTTTACCTAACGAAACGTTGTCCAAAACCAAAACTAGCAAGTTAAGACTTCTAAGAACACTAAATAGAGTATAACGGTCCAATTTGATGCCTTAGGCATGCTAAATTCTATGCATGGACAAGTTTTTCACGTTTCGTGCAATTTTGAACTTAACTTGGTCTATTGGCTTCTTTACCTAGCGAAACGTTGTCCAAAAGCTAAACTCGCAAGTTAAAACTTCGTATAACACTAAATAGAGTATAACGGTCCAATTTGATGCCTTAGGAATGCTCAGTTCTATGCGTAGACAAGTTTTCCTCGTTTCGTGCTATTTTGAACTTCACTTGGTCTATTGGCTTCTTTACCTAACAAAACGTTGTCCAAAAGCTAAACTAGCAAGTTAAGACTTCTAAGAACACTAAATAGAGTGTAACGGTCCAATTTGATGCCTTAGGAATGCTCAATTCTATGCATGGACAAGTTTTTCACGTTTCGTGCAATTTTGAACTTAACTTGGTCTATTGGCTTCTATACCTAACGAAACGTTGTCCAAAAGCTAAACTAGCAAGTTAAGACTTCTAAGAACACTAAATAGAGTATAACGTCCAAATCGATGCCTTAGGAATGCTCAATTCTATGCATAGACAAGTTTTTCATGTTTCCTGCAATTTTGAACTTCACTTGGTCTATGAGCTTCTTTACCTAACGAAACGTTGTCCAAAAGCTAAACTAGCAAGTTAAGACATTGTAGAACACTAAATAGAGTATAACGGTCCAATTTCATGCCTTAGGAATGCTCAGTTCTATGCGTAGACAAGTTTTCCTCGTTTCGTGCTATTTTGAACTTCACTTGGTCTATTGGCTTCTTTGCCTAACGAAACGTTGTCCAAAAGGAAAACTAGCAAGTTAAGACTTCTAAGAACACTAAATAGAGTATAACGGTCCAATTTGATGCCTGAGGAATTCTCAGTTCTATGCGTAGACAAGTTTTCCTCGTTTCGTGCTACTTTGAACTTCACTTGGTCTATTGGCTTCTTTACCTAACGAAACGTTGTCCAAAAGCTAAACTAGCAAGTTAAGACTTCTAAGAACACTAAATAGAGTATAACGGTCCAATTTGACGCCGTAGGAATGCTCAGTTCTATGCGTAGACAAGTTTTCCTCGTTTCGTGCAATTTTGAAGTTAACATGGTCTATGGGCTTGTTTACCAAACGAAACGTTGTCCACAAGCTAAACTAGAAAGTACAAACTTCGTAGAACACTAAATAGAGTATAACGGTCCAGTTTGATGCCTTAGGAATGCTCAGTTTTATGCGTAGATAAGTTTTCCTCGTTTCGTGCAATTTTGTGCTTAACTTGGTCTATTGGCTTCTTTACCTAACGAAACGTTGTCCAAAAGCTAAACTAGCAAGTCAAGACTTCTAAGAACACTAAATAGAGTATAACTGTCCAATTTGACGCCGTAGGAATGCTCAGTTCTATGCGTAGACAAGTTTTCCTCGTTTCGTGCTATTTTGAACTTCACTTGGTCTATTGGCTTCTTTACCTAACGAAACGTTGTCCAAAAGCTAAACTAGCAAGTTAAGACTTCTAAGAACACTAAATAGAGTTTAACGGTCCAATTTGACGACGTAGGAATGCTCAGTTCTATGCGTAGACAAGTTTTCCTCGTTTCGTGCAATTTTCAACTTAACATGGTCTATGGGCTTCTTTACCAAACGAAACGTTGCCCAAAAGCTAAACTAGAAAGTACAAACTTCGTAGAACACTAAATAGAGTATAACGGTCCAGTTTGATGCCTTAGGAATGCTCAGTTTTATGCGTAGACAAGTTTTCCTCGTTTCGTGCAATTTTGTGCTTAACTTGGTCTATTGGCTTCTTTACCTAACGAAACGTTGTCCAAAAGCTAAACTAGCAAGTTAAGACTTCTAAGAACACTAAATAGAATGTAAAGGTCCAATTTGATGCCTTAGGAATGCTCAATTCTATGCATGGACAAGTTTTTCACGTTTCGTGCAATTTTGAACTTAACTTGGTCTATTGGCTTCTATACCTAACGAAACGTTGTCCAAAAGCTAAACTAGCAAGTTAAGACTTCTAAGAACACTAAATAGAGTATAACGTCCAAATCGATGCCTTAGTAATGCTCAATTCTATGCATAGACAAGTTTTTCACGTTTCCTGCAATTTGGAACTTTACTTGTTCTATGAGCTTCTTTACCTAATGAAACGTTGTCCAAAAGCTAAACTAGCAAATTAAAACTTCGTATAACACTAAATAGAGTATAACGGTCCAATTTGATGCCTTAGGAATGCTCAGTTCTATGCGTAGACATGTTTTCTCTGTTTTGTGTTATTTTGAACTTAACTTTGTCTATTGGCCTCTTTGCCTAACGAAACGTTGTCCAAAAGCTAAAATAGAAAGTTAAGACTTCTAAGAACACTAAATAGAGTATAACGGTCCAATTTGATGCCTTAGGAATGCTAAATTCTATGCATGGACAAGTTTTTCACGTTTCGTGCAATTTTGAACTAAACATTGTCTATTGGCTTCTTTACCTAACGAAACGTTGCCCAAAAGGAAAACTAGCAAGTTAAGACTTCTAAGAACACTAAATAGAGTATAACGGTCCAATTTGATGCCTGAGGAATTCTCAGTTCTATGCGTAGACAAGTTTTCCTCGTTTCGTGCTATTTTGAACTTCACTTGGTCTATTGGCTTCTTTACCTAACGAAACGTTGTCCAAAAGCTAAATTCTATGCATGGACAAGTTTTTCACGTTTAGCGCTATTTTGAACTTAACTTGGTCTATTGGCTTCTTTACCTAACGAAACATTGTCCAAAAGATAAACTAGCAAGTTAAGACTTCTAAGAACACTAAATAGAGTATAACAGTCCAATTTGACGCCGTAGGAATGCTCAGTTCTATGCGTAGACAAGTTTTCCTCGGTTCGTGCAATTTTGAACTTAACTTGGTCTATGGGCTTCTTTACCAAACGAAACGTTGTCCAAAAGCTAAAATAGAAAGTACAAACTTCGTAGAACACTAAATAGAGTATAACGGTCCAATTTGATGCCTTAGGAATGCTCAGTTCTATGCGTAGACAAGTTTTCCTCGTTTTGTGCAATTTTGAGCTTAACTTGGTCTATTGGCTTCTTTACCTAACAAAACGTTGTCCAAAAGCTAAACTAGCAAGTTAAGACTTCTAAGAACACTAAATAGAGTATAACGGTCCAATTTGATGCCTTAGGAATGCTAAATTCTATGCATGGACAAGTTTTTCACGTTTCGTGCAATTTTGAACTAAACATTGTCTATTGGCTTCTTTACCTAACGAAACGTTGCCCAAAAGGAAAACTAGCAAGTTAAGACTTCTAAGAACACTAAATAGAGTATAACGGTCCAATTTGATGCCTGAGGAATTCTCAGTTCTATGCGTAGACAAGTTTTCCTCGTTTCGTGCTATTTTGAACTTCACTTGGTCTATTGGCTTCTTTACCTAACGAAACGTTGTCCAAAAGCTAAACTAGCAAGTTAAGACTTCTAAGAACACTAAATAGAGTATAACGGTCCAATTTGACGCCGTAGGAATGCTCAGTTCTATGCGTAGACAAGTTTTCCTCGTTTCGTGCAATTTTGAACTTAACATGGTCTATGAGCTTCTTTAGCAAACGAAACGATGTCCAAAAGCTAAACTAGAAAGTACAAACTTCATAGAACACTAAATAGAGTATAACGGTCCATTTTGATGCTTTAGGAATGCTCAGTTTTATGCGTAGACAAGTTTTCCTCGTTTCGTGCAATTTTGTGCTTAACTTGGTCTATTGGCTTCTTTACCTAACGAAACGTTGTCCAAAAGCTAAACTAGCAAGTCAAGACTTCTAAGAACACTCAATAGAGTATAACGGTCCAATTCGACGCCGTAGGAATGCTCAGTTCTATGCGTAGACAAGTTTTACTCGTTTCGTGCTATTTTGAAGTTCACTTGGTCTATTGGCTTTTTTACCTAACGAAACGTTGTCCAAAAGCTAAACTAGCGAGTTAAGACTTCTAAGAACACTAAATAAACTATAACGATCCAATTTGACGCCGTAGGAATGCTCAGTTCTATGAGTAGACAAGTTTTCCTCGTTTCGTGCAATTTTCAACTTAACATGGTCTATGGGCTTCTTTACCAAACGAAACGTTGCCCAAAAGCTAAACTAGAAAGTACAAACTTCGTAGAACACTAAATAGAGTATAACGGTCCAGTTTGATGCCTTAGGAATGCTCAGTTTTATGCGTAGACAAGTTTTCCTCGTTTCGTGCAATTTTGTGCTTAACTTGGTCTATTGGCTTTTTTACCTAACGAAACGTTGTCCAAAAGCTAAACTAGCAAGTCAAGACTTCTAAGAACACTAAATAGAGTATAACGGCCCTTTTTGACGCCGTAGGAATGCTCAGTTCTATGCGTAGACAAGTTTTCCTCGTTTCGTGCAATTTTGTGCTTAACTTGGTCTATTGGCTTCTTTACCTAACGAAACGTTGTCCAAAAGCTAAACTAGCAAGTCAAGACTTCAAAGAACACTAAATAGAGTATAACGGTCCAATTTGACGCCGTAGGAATGCTCAGTTCTATGCGTAGACAAGTTTTCCTCGTTTCGTGCTATTTTCAACTTCACTTGGTCTATTGGCTTCTTTACCTAACGAAACGTTGTCCAAAAGCTAAACTAGCAAGTTAAGACTTCTAAGAACACTAAATAGAGTATAACGGTCCAATTTGACGACGTAGGAATGCTCAGTTCTATGCGTAGACAAGTTTTTCTCGTTTCGTGCAATTTTCAACCTAACATGGTCTATGAGCTTCTTTACCAAACGAAACGTTGCCCAAAAGCTAAACTAGAAAGTACAAACTTCGTAGAACACTAAATAGAGTATAACGGTCCAGTTTGATGCCTTAGGAATGCTCAGTTTTATGCGTAGATAAGTTTTCCTCGTTTCGTGCAATTTTGTGCTTAACTTGGTCTATTGGCTTCTTTACCTAACGAAACGTTGTCCAAAAGCTAAACTAGCAAGTCAAGACTTCTAAGAACACTAAATAGAGTATAACGGTCCAATTTGACGCCGTAGGAATGCTCAGTTCTATGCGTAGACAAGTTTTCCTCGTTTCGTGCTATTTTGAACTTCACTTGGTCTATTGGCTTCTTTACCTAACGAAACGTTGTCCAAAAGCTAAACTAGCAAGTTAAGACTTCTAAGAACACTAAATAGAGTATAACGGTCCAATTTGACGACGTAGGAATGCTCAGTTCTATGCGTAGACAAGTTTTTCTCGTTTCGTGCAATTTTCAACCTAACATGGTCTATGGGCTTCTTTACCAAACGAAACGTTGCCCAAAAGCTAAACTAGAAAGTACAAACTTCGTAGAACACTAAATAGAGTATAACGGTCCAGTTTGATGCCTTAGGAATGCTCAGTTTTATGCGTAGATAAGTTTTCCTCGTTTCGTGCAATTTTGTGCTTAACTTGGTCTATTGGCTTCTTTACCTAACGAAACGTTGTCCAAAAGCTAAACTAGCAAGTTAAGACTTCTAAGAACACTAAATAGAGTGTAACGGTCCAATTTGATGCCTTAGGAATGCTCAATTCTATGCATGGACAAGTTTTTCACGTTTCGTGCAATTTTGAACTTAACTTGGTCTATTGGCTTCTATACCTAACGAAACGTTGTCCAAAAGCTAAACTAGCAAGTTAAGACTTCTAAGAACACTAAATAGAGTATAACGTCCAAATCGATGCCTTAGGAATGCTCAATTCTATGCATAGACAAGTTTTTCACGTTTCCTGCAATTTGGAACTTTACTTGTTCTATGAGCTTCTTTACTTAATGAAACGTTGTCCAAAAGCTAAACTAGCAAATTAAAACTTCGTATAACACTAAATAGAGTATAACGGTCCAATTTGATGCCTTAGGAATGCTCAGTTCTATGCGTAGACATGTTTTCTCTGTTTTGTGTTATTTTGAACTTAACTTTGTCTATTGGCCTCTTTGCCTAACGAAACGTTGTCCAAAAGCTAAAATAGAAAGTTAAGACTTCTAAGAACACTAAATAGAGTATAACGGTCCAATTTGATGCCTTAGCAATGCTCAATTCTAGGCATAGACAAGTTTTTCACGTTTAGCGCTATTTTGAACTTCACTTGGTCTATTGGCTTCTTTACCTAACGAAACGTTGTCCAAAAGATAAACTAGCAAGTTAAGACTTCTAAGAACACTAAATAGAGTATAACTGTCCAATTTGACGCCGTAGGAATGCTCAGTTCTATGCGTAGACAAGTTTTCCTCGGTTCGTGCAATTTTGAACTTAACTTGGTCTATGGGCTTCTTTACCAAACGAAACGTTGTCCAAAAGCTAAAATAGAAAGTACAAACTTCGTAGAACACTAAATAGAGTATAACGGTCCAATTTGATGCCTTAGGAATGCTCAGTTCTATGCGTAGACAAGTTTTCCTCGTTTTGTGCAATTTTGAGCTTAACTTGGTCTATTGGCTTCTTTACCTAACAAAACGTTGTCCAAAAGCTAAACTAGCAAGTTAAGACTTCTAAGAACACTAAATAGAGTATAACGGTCCAATTTGATGCCTTAGGAATGCTAAATTCTATGCATGGACAAGTTTTTCACGTTTCGTGCAATTTTGAACTAAACATTGTCTATTGGCTTCTTTACCTAACGAAACGTTGTCCAAAAGCTAAACTAGCAAGTTAAGACATTGTAGAACACTAAATAGAGTATAACGGTCCAATTTCATGCCTTAGGAATGCTCAGTTCTATGCGTAGACAAGTTTTCCTCGTTTCGTGCTATTTTGAACTTCACTTGGTCTATTGGCTTCTTTACCTAACGAAACATTGTCCAAAAGCAAAACTAGCAAGTTAAGACTTCTAAGAACACTTAATAGAGTATAACGGTCCAATTTCATGCCTGAGGAATTCTCAGTTCTATGCGTAGACAAGTTTTCCTCCTTTCGTGCTATTTTGAACTTCACTTGGTCTATTGGCTTCTTTACCTAACGAAACGTTGTCCAAAAGCTAAACTAGCAAGTTAAGACTTCTAAGAACACTAAATAGAGTATAACGGTCCAATTTGACGCCGTAGGAATGCTCAGTTCTATGCGTAGACAAGTTTTTCTCGTTTCGTGCAATTTTCAACTTAACATGGTCTATGGGCTTCTTTACCAAACGAAACGTTGCCCAAAAGCTAAACTAGAAAGTACAAACTTCGTAGAACAATAAATAGAGTATAACGGTCCAGTTTGATGCCTTAGGAATGCTCAGTTTTATGCGTAGACAAGTTTTCCTCGTTTCGTGCAATTTTGTGCTTAAGTTGGTCTATTGGCTTCTTGACCTAATGAAACGTTGTCCAAAAGCTAAACTAGCAAGTTAAGACTTCTAAGAACACTAAATAGAGTGTAACGGTCCAATTTGATGCCTTAGGAATGCTCAATTCTATGCATGGACAAGTTTTTCACGTTTCGTGCAATTTTGAACTTAACTTGGTCTATTGGCTTCTATACCTAACGAAACGTTGTCCAAAAGCTAAACTAGCAAGTTAAGACTTCTAAGAACACTAAATAGAGTATAACGTCCAAATCGATGCCTTAGGAATGCTCAATTCTATGCATAGACAAGTTTTTCACGTTTCCTGCAATTTGGAACTTTACTTGTTCTATGAGCTTCTTTACTTAATGAAACGTTGTCCAAAAGCTAAACTAGCAAATTAAAACTTCGTATAACACTAAATAGAGTATAACGGTCCAATTTGATGCCTTAGGAATGCTCAGTTCTATGCGTAGACATGTTTTCTCTGTTTTGTGTTATTTTGAACTTAACTTTGTCTATTGGCCTCTTTGCCTAACGAAACGTTGTCCAAAAGCTAAAATAGAAAGTTAAGACTTCTAAGAACACTAAATAGAGTATAACGGTCCAATTTGATGCCTTAGCAATGCTCAATTCTAGGCATAGACAAGTTTTTCACGTTTAGCGCTATTTTGAACTTCACTTGGTCTATTGGCTTCTTTACCTAACGAAACGTTGTCCAAAAGATAAACTAGCAAGTTAAGACTTCTAAGAACACTAAATAGAGTATAACAGTCCAATTTGACGCCGTAGGAATGCTCAGTTCTATGCGTAGACAAGTTTTCCTCGGTTCGTGCAATTTTGAACTTAACTTGGTCTATGGGCTTCTTTACCAAACGAAACGTTGTCCAAAAGCTAAAATAGAAAGTACAAACTTCGTAGAACACTAAATAGAGTATAACGGTCCAATTTGATGCCTTAGGAATGCTCAGTTCTATGCGTAGACAAGTTTTCCTCGTTTTGTGCAATTTTGAGCTTAACTTGGTCTATTGGCTTCTTTACCTAACAAAACGTTGTCCAAAAGCTAAACTAGCAAGTTAAGACTTCTAAGAACACTAAATAGAGTATAACGGTCCAATTTGATGCCTTAGGAATGCTAAATTCTATGCATGGACAAGTTTTTCACGTTTCGTGCAATTTTGAACTAAACATTGTCTATTGGCTTCTTTACCTAACGAAACGTTGTCCAAAAGCTAAACTAGCAAGTTAAGACATTGTAGAACACTAAATAGAGTATAACGGTCCAATTTCATGCCTTAGGAATGCTCAGTTCTATGCGTAGACAAGTTTTCCTCGTTTCGTGCTATTTTGAACTTCACTTGGTCTATTGGCTTCTTTACCTAACGAAACATTGTCCAAAAGCAAAACTAGCAAGTTAAGACTTCTAAGAACACTAAATAGAGTATAACGGTCCAATTTCATGCCTGAGGAATTCTCAGTTCTATGCGTAGACAAGTTTTCCTCGTTTCGTGCTATTTTGAGCTTCACTTGGTCTATTGGCTTCTTTACCTAACGAAACGTTGTCCAAAAGCTAAACTAGCAAGTTAAGACTTCTAAGAACACTAAATAGAGTATAACGGTCCAATTTGACGCCGTAGGAATGCTCAGTTCTATGCGTAGACAAGTTTTTCTCGTTTCGTGCAATTTTCAACTTAACATGGTCTATGGGCTTCTTTACCAAACGAAACGTTGCCCAAAAGCTAAACTAGAAAGTACAAACTTCGTAGAACAATAAATAGAGTATAACGGTCCAGTTTGATGCCTTAGGAATGCTCAGTTTTATGCGTAGACAAGTTTTCCTCGTTTCGTGCAATTTTGTGCTTAACTTGGTCTATTGGCTTCTTGACCTAATGAAACGTTGTCCAAAAGCTAAACTAGCAAGTTAAGACTTCTAAGAACACTAAATAGAGTGTAACGGTCCAATTTGATGCCTTAGGAATGCTCAATTCTATGCATGGACAAGTTTTTCACGTTTCGTGCAATTTTGAACTTAACTTGGTCTATTGGCTTCTATACCTAACGAAACGTTGTCCAAAAGCTAAACTAGCAAGTTAAGACTTCTAAGAACACTAAATAGAGTATAACGTCCAAATCGATGCCTTAGGAATGCTCAATTCTATGCATAGACAAGTTTTTCACGTTTCCTGCAATTTGGAACTTTACTTGTTCTATGAGCTTCTTTACTTAATGAAACGTTGTCCAAAAGCTAAACTAGCAAATTAAAACTTCGTATAACACTAAATAGAGTATAACGGTCCAATTTGATGCCTTAGGAATGCTCAGTTCTATGCGTAGACATGTTTTCTCTGTTTTGTGTTATTTTGAACTTAACTTTGTCTATTGGCCTCTTTGCCTAACGAAACGTTGTCCAAAAGCTAAAATAGAACGTTAAGACTTCTAAGAACACTAAATAGAGTATAACGGTCCAATTTGATGCCTTAGCAATGCTCAATTCTAGGCATAGACAAGTTTTTCACGTTTAGCGCTATTTTGAACTTCACTTGGTCTATTGGCTTCTTTACCTAACGAAACGTTGTCCAAAAGATAAACTAGCAAGTTAAGACTTCTAAGAACACTAAATAGAGTATAACTGTCCAATTTGACGCCGTAGGAATGCTCAGTTCTATGCGTAGACAAGTTTTCCTCGGTTCGTGCAATTTTGAACTTAACTTGGTCTATGGGCTTCTTTACCAAACGAAACGTTGTCCAAAAGCTAAAATAGAAAGTACAAACTTCGTAGAACACTAAATAGAGTATAACGGTCCAATTTGATGCCTTAGGAATGCTCAGTTCTATGCGTAGACAAGTTTTCCTCGTTTTGTGCAATTTTGAGCTTAACTTGGTCTATTGGCTTCTTTACCTAACAAAACGTTGTCCAAAAGCTAAACTAGCAAGTTAAGACTTCTAAGAACACTAAATAGAGTATAACGGTCCAATTTGATGCCTTAGGAATGCTAAATTCTATGCATGGACAAGTTTTTCACGTTTCGTGCAATTTTGAACTAAACATTGTCTATTGGCTTCTTTACCTAACGAAACGTTGTCCAAAAGCTAAACTAGCAAGTTAAGACATTGTAGAACACTAAATAGAGTATAACGGTCCAATTTCATGCCTTAGGAATGCTCAGTTCTATGCGTAGACAAGTTTTCCTCGTTTCGTGCTATTTTGAACTTCACTTGGTCTATTGGCTTCTTTACCTAACGAAACATTGTCCAAAAGCAAAACTAGCAAGTTAAGACTTCTAAGAACACTAAATAGAGTATAACGGTCCAATTTCATGCCTGAGGAATTCTCAGTTCTATGCGTAGACAAGTTTTCCTCGTTTCGTGCTATTTTGAACTTCACTTGGTCTATTGGCTTCTTTACCTAACGAAACGTTGTCCAAAAGCTAAACTAGCAAGTTAAGACTTCTAAGAACACTAAATAGAGTATAACGGTCCAATTTGACGCCGTAGGAATGCTCAGTTCTATGCGTAGACAAGTTTTTCTCGTTTCGTGTAATTTTCAACTTAACATGGTCTATGGGCTTCTTTACCAAACGAAACGTTGCCCAAAAGCTAAACTAGAAAGTACAAACTTCGTAGAACAATAAATAGAGTATAACGGTCCAGTTTGATGCCTTAGGAATGCTCAGTTTTATGCGTAGACAAGTTTTCCTCGTTTCGTGCAATTTTGTGCTTAACTTGGTCTATTGGCTTCTTGACCTAATGAAACGTTGTCCAAAAGCTAAACTAGCAAGTTAAGACTTCTAAGAACACTAAATAGAGTGTAACGGTCCAATTTGATGCCTTAGGAATGCTCAATTCTATGCATGGACAAGTTTTTCACGTTTCGTGCAATTTTGAACTTAACTTGGTCTATTGGCTTCTATACCTAACGAAACGTTGTCCAAAAGCTAAACTAGCAAGTTAAGACTTCTAAGAACACTAAATAGAGTATAACGTCCAAATCGATGCCTTAGGAATGCTCAATTCTATGCATAGACAAGTTTTTCACGTTTCCTGCAATTTGGAACTTTACTTGTTCTATGAGCTTCTTTACTTAATGAAACGTTGTCCAAAAGCTAAACTAGCAAATTAAAACTTCGTATAACACTAAATAGAGTATAACGGTCCAATTTGATGCCTTAGGAATGCTCAGTTCTATGCGTAGACATGTTTTCTCTGTTTTGTGTTATTTTGAACTTAACTTTGTCTATTGGCCTCTTTGCCTAACGAAACGTTGTCCAAAAGCTAAAATAGAAAGTTAAGACTTCTAAGAACACTAAATAGAGTATAACGGTCCAATTTGATGCCTTAGCAATGCTCAATTCTAGGCATAGACAAGTTTTTCACGTTTAGCGCTATTTTGAACTTCACTTGGTCTATTGGCTTCTTTACCTAACGAAACGTTGTCCAAAAGATAAACTAGCAAGTTAAGACTTCTAAGAACACTAAATAGAGTATAACTGTCCAATTTGACGCCGTAGGAATGCTCAGTTCTATGCGTAGACAAGTTTTCCTCGGTTCGTGCAATTTTGAACTTAACTTGGTCTATGGGCTTCTTTACCAAACGAAACGTTGTCCAAAAGCTAAAATAGAAAGTACAAACTTCGTAGAACACTAAATAGAGTATAACGGTCCAATTTGATGCCTTAGGAATGCTCAGTTCTATGCGTAGACAAGTTTTCCTCGTTTTGTGCAATTTTGAGCTTAACTTGGTCTATTGGCTTCTTTACCTAACAAAACGTTGTCCAAAAGCTAAACTAGCAAGTTAAGACTTCTAAGAACACTAAATAGAGTATAACGGTCCAATTTGATGCCTTAGGAATGCTAAATTCTATGCATGGACAAGTTTTTCACGTTTCGTGCAATTTTGAACTAAACATTGTCTATTGGCTTCTTTACCTAACGAAACGTTGTCCAAAAGCTAAACTAGCAAGTTAAGACATTGTAGAACACTAAATAGAGTATAACGGTCCAATTTCATGCCTTAGGAATGCTCAGTTCTATGCGTAGACAAGTTTTCCTCGTTTCGTGCTATTTTGAACTTCACTTGGTCTATTGGCTTGTTTACCTGACGAAACATTGTCCAAAAGCAAAACTAGCAAGTTAAGACTTCTAAGAACACTAAATAGAGTATAACGGTCCAATTTCATGCCTGAGGAATTCTCAGTTCTATGCGTAGACAAGTTTTCCTCGTTTCGTGCTATTTTGAACTTCACTTGGTCTATTGGCTTCTTTACCTAACGAAACGTTGTCCAAAAGCTAAACTAGCAAGTTAAGACTTCTAAGAACACTAAATAGAGTATAACGGTCCAATTTGACGCCGTAGGAATGCTCAGTTCTATGCGTAGACAAGTTTTCCTCGTTTCGTGCAATTTTGAACTTAACATGGTCTATGAGCTTCTTTAGCAAACGAAACGTTGTTCAAAAGCTAAACTAGAAAGTACAAACTTCATAGAACACTAAATAGAGTATAACGGTCCATTTTGATGCTTTAGGAATGCTCAGTTTTATGCGTAGACAAGTTTTCCTCGTTTCGTGCAATTTTATGCTTAACTTGGTCTATTGGCTTCTTTACCTTAAGAAACGTTGTCCAAAAGCTAAACTAGCAAGTCAAGACTTCTAAGAACACTCAATAGAGTATAACGGTACAATTCGACGCCGTAGGAATGCTCAGTTCTATGCGTAGACAAGTTTTCCTCGTTTCGTGCTATTTTGAACTTCACTTGGTCTATTGGCTTTTTTACCTAACGAAACGTTGTCCAAAAGCTAAACTAGCGATTTAAGACTTCTAAGAACACTAAACAAAGTATAACGGTCCAATTTGACGTCGTAGGAATGCTCAGTTCTATGCGTAGACAAGTTTTCCTCGTTTCGTGCAATTTTCAACTTAACATGGTCTATGGGCTTCTTTACCAAACGAAACGTTGCCCAAAAGCTAAACTAGAAAGTACAAACTTCGTAGAACACTAAATAGAGTATAACGGTCCAATTTGATGCCTTAGGAATGCTCAGTTCTATGCGTAGACAAGTTTTCCTCGTTTTGTGCAATTTTGAGCTTAACTTGGTCTATTGGCTTCTTTACCTAACAAAACGTTGTCCAAAAGCTAAACTAGCAAGTTAAGACTTCTAAGAACACTAAATAGAGTATAACGGTCCAATTTGATGCCTTAGGAATGCTAAATTCTATGCATGGACAAGTTTTTCACGTTTCGTGCAATTTTGAACTAAACATTGTCTATTGGCTTCTTTACCTAACGAAACGTTGTCCAAAAGCTAAACTAGCAAGTTAAGACATTGTAGAACACTAAATAGAGTATAACGGTCCAATTTCATGCCTTAGGAATGCTCAGTTCTATGCGTAGACAAGTTTTCCTCGTTTCGTGCTATTTTGAACTTCACTTGGTCTATTGGCTTGTTTACCTGACGAAACATTGTCCAAAAGCAAAACTAGCAAGTTAAGACTTCTAAGAACACTAAATAGAGTATAACGGTCCAATTTCATGCCTGAGGAATTCTCAGTTCTATGCGTAGACAAGTTTTCCTCGTTTCGTGCTATTTTGAACTTCACTTGGTCTATTGGCTTCTTTACCTAACGAAACGTTGTCCAAAAGCTAAACTAGCAAGTTAAGACTTCTAAGAACACTAAATAGAGTATAACGGTCCAATTTGACGCCGTAGGAATGCTCAGTTCTATGCGTAGACAAGTTTTCCTCGTTTCGTGCAATTTTGAACTTAACATGGTCTATGAGCTTCTTTAGCAAACGAAACGTTGTTCAAAAGCTAAACTAGAAAGTACAAACTTCATAGAACACTAAATAGAGTATAACGGTCCATTTTGATGCTTTAGGAATGCTCAGTTTTATGCGTAGACAAGTTTTCCTCGTTTCGTGCAATTTTATGCTTAACTTGGTCTATTGGCTTCTTTACCTTAAGAAACGTTGTCCAAAAGCTAAACTAGCAAGTCAAGACTTCTAAGAACACTCAATAGAGTATAACGGTACAATTCGACGCCGTAGGAATGCTCAGTTCTATGCGTAGACAAGTTTTCCTCGTTTCGTGCTATTTTGAACTTCACTTGGTCTATTGGCTTTTTTACCTAACGAAACGTTGTCCAAAAGCTAAACTAGCGATTTAAGACTTCTAAGAACACTAAACAAAGTATAACGGTCCAATTTGACGTCGTAGGAATGCTCAGTTCTATGCGTAGACAAGTTTTCCTCGTTTCGTGCAATTTTCAACTTAACATGGTCTATGGGCTTCTTTACCAAACGAAACGTTGCCCAAAAGCTAAACTAGAAAGTACAAACTTCGTAGAACACTAAATAGAGTATAACGGTCCAGTTTGATGCCTTAGGAATGCTCAGTTTTATGCGTAGACAAGTTTTCCTCGTTTCGTGCAATTTTGTGCTTAACTTGGTCTATTGGCTTCTTTACCTAACGAAACGTTGTCCAAAAGCTAAACTAGCAAGTCAAGACTTCTAAGAACACTAAATAGAGTATAACGGCCCTTTTTGACGCCGTAGGAATGCTCAGTTCTATGCGTAAACAAGTTTTCCTCGTTTCGTGCAATTTTGTGCTTAACTTGGTCTATTGGCTTCTTTACCTAACGAAACGTTGTACAAAAGCTAAACTAGCAAGTCAAGACTTCAAAGAACACTAAATAGAGTATAACGGTCCAATTTGACGCCGTAGGAATGCTCAGTTCTATGCGTAGACAAGTTTTCCTCGTTTCGTGCTATTTTGAACTTCACTTGGTCTATTGGCTTCTTTACCTAACGAAACGTTGTGCAAAAGCTAAACTAGCAAGTTAAGACTTCTAAGAACACTAAATAGAGTATAACGGTCCAATTTGACGACGTAGGAATGCTCAGTTCTATGCGTAGACAAGTTTTCCTTATTTCGTGCAATTTTCAACTTAACATGGTCTATGGGCTTCTTTACCAAACGAAACGTTGCCCAAAAGCTAAACTAGAAAGTACAAACTTCGTAGAACACTAAATAGAGTATAACGGTCCAGTTTGATGCCTTAGGAATGCTCAGTTTTATGCGTAGACAAGTTTTCCTCGTTTCGTGCAATTTTGTGCTTAACTTGGTCTATTGGCTTCTTTACCTAACGAAACATTGTCCAAAAGCTAAACTAGCAAGTTAAGACTTCTAAGAACACTAAATAGAATGTAACGGTCCAATTTGATGCCTTAGGAATGCTCAATTCTATGCATGGACAAGTTTTTCACGTTTCGTGCAATTTTGAACTTAACTTGGTCTATTGGCTTCTATACCTAACGAAACGTTGTCCAAAAGCTAAACTAGCAAGTTAAGACTTCTAAGAACACTAAATAGAGTATAACGTCCAAATCGATGCCTTAGGAATGCTCAATTCTATGCATAGACAAGTTTTTCACGTTTCTTGCAATTTTGAACTTTACTTGGTCTATGAGCTTCTTTACCTAATGAAACGTTGTCCAAAAGCTAAACTAGCAAATTAAAACTTCGTAGAACACTAAATAGAGTATAACGGTCAAATTTGATGCCTTAGGAATGCTCAGTTCTATGCGTAGACATGTTTTCTCTGTTTTGTGTTATTTTGAACTTAACTTTGTCTATTGGCCTCTTTGCCTAACGAAACGTTGTCCAAAAGCTAAAATAGAAAGTTAAGACTTCTAAGAACACTAAATAGAGTATAACGGTCCAATTTGATGCATTAGGAATGCTCAATTCTAGGCATAGACAAGTTTTTCACGTTTAGCGCTATTTTGAACTTAACTTGGTCTATTGGCTTCTTTACCTAACGAAACGTTGTCCAAAAGATAAACTAGCAAGTTAAGACTTCTAAGAACACTAAATAGAGTATAACGGTCCAATTTGACACCGTAGGAATGCTCAGTTCTATGCGTAGACAAGTGTTCCTCGGTTCGTGCAATTTTGAACTTAACTTGGTCTATGGGCTTCTTTACCAAACGAAACGTTGTCCAAAAGCTAAAATAGAAAGTACAAACTTCGTAGAACACTAAATAGAGTATAACGGTCCATTTTGATGATTTAGGAATGCTCAGTTTTATGCGTAGACAAGTTTTTCTCGTTTCGTGCAATTTTGTGCTTAACTTGGTCTATTGGCTTCTTTACCTAACAAAACGTTGTCCAAAAGCTAAACTAGCAAGTTAAGACTTCTAAGAACACTAAATAGAGTATAACGGTCCAATTTGATGCCTTAGGAATGCTAAATTCTATGCATGGACAAGTTTTTCACGTTTCGTGCAATTTTAAACTAAACATTGTCTATTGGCTTCTTTACCTAGCGAAACGTTGTCCAAAAGCTAAACTAGCAAGTTAAGACATTGTAGAACACTAAATAGAGTATAACGGTCCAATTTCATGCCTTAGTAATGCTCAGTTCTATGCGTAGACAAGTTTTCCTCGGTTCGTGCAATTTTGAACTTAACTTGGTCTATGGGCTTCTTTACCAACGAAACGTTATCCAAAAGCTAAAATAGAAAGTACAAACTTCGTAGAACACTAAATAGGGTATAACGGTCCAATTTGATGCCTTAGGAATACTCAGTTCTATGCGTAGACAAGTTTTCCTCGTTTCGTGCTATTTTGAACTTCACTTGGTCTATTGGCTTCTTTACCTAACGAAAAGTTGTCCAAAAGCAAAACTAGCAAGTTAAGACTTCAAAGAACACTAAATAGAGTATAACGGTCCAATTTGATGCCTGAGGAATTCTCAGTTCTATGCGTAGACAAGTTTTCCTCGTTTTGTGCTATTTTGAACTTCACTTGGTCTATTGGCTTCTTTACCTAACGAAACGTTGTCCAAAAGCTAAACTAGCAAGTTAAGACTTCTAAGAACACTAAATAGAGTATAACGATCCAATTTGACGCCGTAGGAATGCTCACTTCTATGCGTAGACAAGTTTTCCTCGTTTCGTGCAATTTTGAACTTAACATGGTCTATGAGCTTATTTAGCAAACGAAACGTTGTCCAAAAGCTAAACTAGAAAGTACAAACTTCGTAGAACACTAAATAGAGTATAACGGTCCATTTTGATGCTTTAGGAATGCTCAGTTTTATGCGTAGACAAGTTTTCCTCGTTTCGTGCAATTTTGTGCTTAACTTGGTCTATTGGCTTCTTTACCTAACGAAACGTTGTCCAAAAGCTAAACTAGCAAGTCAAGACTTCTAAGAACACTAAATAGAGTATAACGGTCCAACTCGACGCCGTAGGAATGCTCAGTTCTATGCGTAGACAAGTTTTCCTCGTTTCGTGCTATTCTGAACTTCACTTGGTCTATTGGCTTCTTTACCTAACGAAACGTTGTCCAAAAGCTAAACTAGCGAGTTAAGACTTCTAAGAACACTAAATAAAGTATAACGGTCCAATTTGACGCCGTAGGAATGCTCAGTTCTATGCGTAGACAAGTTTTCCTCGTTTCGTGCAATTTTCAACTTAACATGGTCTATGGGCTTTTTTACCAAACGAAACGTTGCCCAAAAGCTAAACTAGAAAGTACAAACTTCGTAGAACACTAAATAGAGTATAACGGTCCAGTTTGATGCCTTAGGAATGCTCAGTTATATGCGTAGACAAGTTTTCCTCGTTTCGTGCAATTTTGTGCTTAACTTGGTCTATTGGCTTCTTTACCTAACGAAACGTTGTCCAAAAGCTAAACTAGCAAGTCAAGACTTCTAAGAACACTAAATAGAGTATAACGATCCTTTTTGACGCCGTAGGAATGCTCAGTTCTATGCGTAAACAAGTTTTCCTCGTTTCGTGCTATTTTGAACTTAACTTGGTCTATTGGCTTCTTTCCCTAACGAAACGTTGTCCAAAAGCAAAACTAGCAAGTTAAGACTTCTAAGAACACTAAATAGAGTATAACGGTCCAATTTGATGCCTGAGGAATTCTCAGTTCTATGCGTAGACAAGTTTTCCTCGTTTCGTGCTATTTTGAACTTCACTTGGTCTATTGGCTTCTTTACCTAACGAAACGTTGTCCAAAAGCTAAACTAGCAAGTTAAGACTTCTAAGAACACTAAATAGAGTATAACGGTCCAATTTGACGCCGTAGGAAAGCTCAGTTCTATGCGTAGACAAGTTTTCCTCGTTTCGTGCAATTTTGAACTTAACATGGTCTATGGGCTTCTTTAGCAAACGAAACGTTGTCCAAAAGCTAAACTAGAAAGTACAAACTTCGTAGAACACTAAATAGAGTATAACGGTCCAGTTTGATGCCTTAGGAATGCTCAGTTTTATGCGTAGACAAGTTTTCCTCGTTTCGTGCAATTTTGTGCTTAACTTGGTCTATTGGCTTCTTTACCTAACGAAACGTTGTCCAAAAGCTAAACTAGCAAGTCAAGACTTCTAAGAACACTAAATAGAGTATAACGGTCCAATTTGACGCCGTAGGAATGCTCAGTTCTATGCGTAGACAAGTTTTCCTCGTTTCGTGCTATTTTGAACTTCACTTGGTCTATTGGCTTTTTTACCTAACGAAACATTGTCCAAAAGCTAAACTAGCAAGTTAAGACTTCTAAGAACACTAAATAGAGTATAACGGTCCAATTTGACGCCGTAGGAATGCTCTGTTCTATACGTAGACAAGTTTTCCTCGTTTCGTGCAATTTTGAACTTAACATGGTCTCTGGGCTTCTTTACCAAACGAAACGTTGTCCAAAAGCTAAACTAGAAAGTACAAACTTCGTAGAACACTAAATAGAGTATAACGGTCCAGTTTGATGCCTTAGGAATTGTCAGTTTTATGCGTAGACAAGTTTTCCTCGTTTCGTGCAATTTTGTGCTTAACTTGGCCTATTGGCTTCTTTACCTAACGAAACGTTGTCCAAAAGCTAAACTAGCAAGTTAAGACTTCTAAGAACACTAAATAGAGTATAACGGTCCAAGTTGACGCCGTAGGAATGCTCAGTTCTATGCGTAGACAAGTTTTCCTCGTTTCGTGCTATTTTGAACTTCACTTGGTCTATTGGCTTCTTTACCTAACGAAACGTTGTCCAAAAGCTAAACTAGCAAGTTAAGACTTCCAAGAACACTAAATAGAGTATAACGGTCCAATTTGATGCCTGATGAATTCTCAGTTCTATGCGTAGACAAGTTTTCCTCGTTTCGTGCTATTTGGAACTTCACTTGGTCTATTGGCGTTTTTACCTAACGAAACGTTGTCCAAAAGCTAAACTAGCAAGTTAAGACTTCTAAGAACACTAAATAGAGTATAACGGTCCAATTTGACGCCGTAGGAATGCTCAGTTCTATGCGTAGACAAGTTTTACTCGTTTCGTGCAATTTTGAACTTAACATGGTCTATGGGCTTCTTTACCAAACGAAACGTTGTCCAAAAGCTAAACTAGAAAGTACAAACTTCGTAGAACACTAAATAGAGTATAACGGTCCAGTTTGATGCCTTAGGAATGCTCAGTTTTATGCGTAGACAAGTTTTCCTCGTTTCGTGCAATTTTGTGCTTAACTTGGTCTATTGGCTTCTTTACCTAACGAAACGTTGTCCAAAAGCTAAACTAGCAAGTTAAGACATTGTAGAACACTAAATAAAGTATAACGTTCCAATTTGATGACTTAGGAATGCTCAGTTCTATGCGTAGACAAGTTTTCCTCGTTTCGTGCTATTTTGAACTTCACTTGGTCTATTGGCTTCTTTACCTAACGAAACGTTGTCCAAAAGCTAAACTAGCAAGTTAAGACTTCTAAGAACACTAAATAGAGTATAACGGTCCAATTTGGTGCCTGTGGAATTCTCAGTTCTATGCGTAGACAAGTTTTCCTCGTTTCGTGCTATTTTGAACTTCACTTGGTCTATTGGCTTCTTTACCTAACGAAACGTTGTCCAAAAGCTAAAATAGCAAGTTAAGACTTCTAAGAACACTAAAAAGAGTATAACGGTCCAATTTGACGCCGTAGGAATGCTCAGTTCTATGCGTAGACAAGTTTTCCTCGTTTCGTGCAATTTTGAACTTAATATGGTCTATGGGCTTCTTTACCAAACAAAACGTTGTCCAAAAGCTAAACTAGAAAGTACAAACTTCGTAGAACACTAAATAGAGTATAACGGTCCAGTTTGATACGTTAGGAATGCTCAGTTTTATGCGTAGACAAGTTTTCCTCGTTTCGTGCAATTTTGTGCTTAACTTGGTCTATTGGCTTCTTTACCTAACGAAACGTTGTCCAAAAGCTAAACTAGCAAGTTAAGACTTCTAAGAACACTAAAAAGAGTATAACGGTCCAATTTGACGCCGTAGGAATGCTCAGTTCTATGCGTAGACAAGTTTTCCTCGTTTCGTGCAATTTTGAACTTAACATGGTCTATGGGCTTCTTTACCAAACAAAACGTTGTCCAAAAGCTAAACTAGAAAGTACAAACTTCGTAGAACACTAAATAGAGTATAACGGTCCAGTTTGATACCTTAGGAATGCTCAGTTTTATGCGTAGACAAGTTTTCCTCGTTTCGTGCAATTTTGTGCTTAACTTGGTCTATTGGCTTCTTTACCTAACGAAACGTTGTCCAAAAGCTAAACTAGCAAGTCAAGACTTCTAAGAACACTAAATAGAGTATGACGGTCCAATTTGACGCCGTAGGAATGCTCAGTTCTATGCGTAGACAAGTTTTCCTCGTTTCGTGCTATTTTGAACTTCACTTGGTCTATTGGCTTCTTTACCTAACGAAACGTTGTCCAAAAGCTAAACTAGCAAGTGAAGACTTCTAAGAACACTAAATAGAGTATAACAATCCAATTTGATGCCTGAGGAATTCTCAGTTCTATGCGTAGACAAGTTTTCCTCGTTTCGTGCTATTTTGAACTTCACTTGGTCTATTGGCTTCTTTACCTAACGAAACATTGTCCAAAAGCTAAACTAGCAAGTTAAGACTTCTAAGAACACTAAATAGAGTATAACGGTCCAATTTCATGCCTGAGGAATTCTCAGTTCTATGCGTAGACAAGTTTTCCTCGTTTCGTGCTATTTTGAACTTCACTTGGTCTATTGGCTTTTTTACCTAACGAAACGTTGTCCAAAAGCTAAACTAGCAAGTTAAGACTTCTAAGAACACTAAATAGAGTATAACGGTCCAATTTGACGCCGTAGGAATGCTCTGTTCTATGCGTAGACAAGTTTTCCTCGTTTCGTGCAATTTTGAACTTAACATGGTCTATGGGCTTCTTTACCAAACGAAACGTTGTCCAAAAGCTAAACTAGAAAGTACAAACTTCGTAGAACACTAAATAGAGTATAACGGTCCAGTTTGATGCCTTAGGAATTGTCAGTTTTATGCGTACACAAGTTTTCCTCGTTTCGTGCAATTTTGTGCTTAACTTGGCCTATTGGCTTCTTTACCTAATGAAACGTTGTCCAAAAGCTAAACTAGCAAGTTAAGACTTCTAAGAACACTAAATAGAGTATAACGGTCCAAGTTGACGCCGTAGGAATCTCAGTTCTATGCGTAGACAAGTTTTCCTCGTTTCGTGCTATTTTGAACTTCACTTGGTCTATTGGCTTCTTTACCTAACGAAACGTTGTCCAAAAGCTAAACTAGCAAGTTAAGACTTCCAAGAACACTAAATAGAGTATAACGGTCCAATTTGATGCCTGATGAATTCTCAGTTCTATGCGTAGACAAGTTTTCTTCGTTTCGTGCTATTTTGAACTTCACTTGGTCTATTGGCTTTTTTACCTAACGAAACGTTGTCCAAAAGCTAAACTAGCAAGTTAAGACTTCTAAGAACACTAAATAGAGTATAACGGTCCAATTTGACGCCGTAGGAATGCTCAGTTCTATGCGTAGACAAGTTTTGCTCGTTTCGTGCAATTTTGAACTTAACATGGTCTATGGGCTTCTTTACCAAACGAAACGTTGTCCAAAAGCTAAACTAGAAAGTAAAAACTTCGTAGAACACTAAATAGAGTATAACGGTCCAGTTTGATGCCTTAGGAATGCTCAGTTTTATGCGTAGACAAGTTTTCCTCGTTTCGTGCAGTTTTGCGCTTAACTTGGTCTATTGGCTTCTTTACCTAACGAAACATTGTCCAAATGCTAAACTAGCAAGTCAAGACTTCTAAGAACACTAAATAGAGTATAACGGTCCAATTTGACGTCGTAGGAACGCTCAGTTCTATGCGTAGACAAGTTTTCCTCGTTTCGTGCTATTTTGAACTTCACTTGGTCTATTGGCTTCTTTACCTAACGAAACGTTGTCCAAAAGATAAACTAGCAAGTTAAGACTTCCAAGAAAACTAAATAGAGTATAACGGTCCAATTTGATGCCTGAGGAATTCTCAGTTCTATGCGTAGACAACTTTTCCTCGTTTCGTGCTATTTTGAACTTCAATTGGTCTATTGGCTTCTTTACCTAACTTAACGTTGTCCAAAAGCTAAACTAGCAAGTTAAGACTTTTAAGAACAATAAATAGAGTATAACGGTCCAATTTGACGCCGTAGGAATGCTCAGTTCTATGCGTAGACAAGTTTTCCTCGTTTCGTGCAATTTTGAACTTAACATGGTCTATGGGCTTCTTTACCAAACGAAACGTTGTCCAAAAGCTAAACTAGAAAGTACAAACTTCGTAGAACACTAAATAGAGTATAACGGTCCAGTTTGATGCCTTAGGAATGCTCAGTTTTATGCGTAGACAAGTTTTCCTCGTTTCAAGCAATTTCGTGCTTAACTTGGTCTATTGGCATCTTTACCTAACGAAACGTTGTCCAAAAGCTAAACTAGCAAGTTAAGACTTCCAAGAACACTAAATAGAGTATAACGGTCCAATTTGACGCCGTAGGAATGCTCAGTTCTATGCGTAGACATGTTTTGCTCGTTTCGTACAATTTTGAACTTAACATGGTCTATGGGCTTCTTTACCAAACGAAACGTTGTCCAAAAGCTAAACTAGAAAGTACAAACTTCGTAGAACACTAAATAGAGTATAACGGTCCAGTTTGATGCCTTAGGAATACTCAGTTTTATGCGTAGACAAGTTTTCCTCGTTTCGTGCAATTTTGTGCTTAACTTGGCCTATTGGCTTCTTTACCTAACGAAACGTTGTCCAAAAGCTAAACTAGCAAGTCAAGACTTGTAAGAACACTAAATAGAGTATAACGGTCCAATTTGACGCCGTAGGAATGCTCAGTTCTATGCGTAGACAAGTTTTCCTCGTTTCGTGCTATTTTGAACTTCACTTGGTCTCCAAAAGCTAAACTAGCAAGTTAAGACTTATAAGAACACTAAATAGAGTATAACGGTCCAATTTGACGCCGTAGGAATGCTCAGTTCTATGCGTAGACAAGTTTTCCTCGTTTCGTGCAATTTTGAACTTAACATGGTCTATGAGCTTCTTTAGCAAACGAAACGTTGTCCAAAAGCTAAACTAGAAAGTACAAACTTCGTAGAACACTAAATAGAGTATAACGGTCCAGTTTGATGCCTTAGGAATGCTCAGTTTTATGCGTAGACAAGTTTTCCTCGTTTCGTGCAATTTTGTGCTTAACTTGGTCTATTGACTTCTTTACCTAACGAAACGTTGTCCAAAAGCTAAACTAGCAAGTCAAGACTTCTAAGAACACTAAATAGAGTATAACGGTCCAATTTGACGCCGTAGAAATGCTCAGTTCTATGCGTAGACAAGTTTTCCTCGTTTCGTGCTATTTTGAACTTAACTTGGTCTATTGGCTTTTTTACCTAACGAAACGTTGTCCAAAAGCTAAACTAGCAAGTTAAGACATCTAAGAACACTAAATAGAGTATAACGGTCCAATTTGACGCCGTAGGAATGCTCAGTTCTATGCGTAGACAAGTTTTACTCGTTTCGTGTAATTTTGAACTTAACATGGTCTATGGGCTTCTTTACCAAACGAAACGTTGTCCAAAAGCTAAACTAGAAAGTACAAACTTCGTAGAACACTAAATAGAGTATAACGGTCCAGTTTGATGCCTTAGGAATGCTCAGTTTTATGCGTAGACAAGTTTTCCTCGTTTCGTGCAATTTTGTGCTTAACTTGGTCTATTGGCTTCTTTACCTATCGAAACATTGTCCAAAAGCTAAACTAGCAAGTCAAGACTTCTAAGAACACTAAATAGAGTATAACGGTCCAATTTGACGTCGTAGGAATGCTCAGTTCTATACGTAGACAAGTTTTCCTCGTTTCGTGCTATTTTGAACTTCACTTGGTCTATTGGCTTCTTTACCTAACGAAACGTTGTCCAAAAGATAAACTAGCAAGTTAAGACTTCCAAGAAAACTAAATAGAGTATAACGGTCCAATTTGATGCCTGAGGAATTCTCAGTTCTATGCGTAGACAACTTTTCCTCGTTTCGTGCTATTTTGAACTTCAATTGGTCTTTTGGCTTCTTTACCTAACGAAACGTTGTCCAAAAGCTAAACTAGCAAGTTAAGCCTTCTAAGAACAATAAATAGAGTATAACGGTCCAATTTGACGCCGTAGGAATGCTCAGTTCTATGCGTAGACAAGTTTTCTTCGTTTCGTGCAATTTTGAACTTAACATGGTCTATGGGCTTCTTTACCAAACGAAACGTTGTCCAAAAGCTAAACTAGAAAGTACAAACTTCGTAGAACACTAAATAGAGTATAACGGTCCAGTTTGATGCCTTAGGAATGCTCAGTTTTATGCGTAGACAAGTTTTCCTCGTTTCAAGCAATTTCGTGCTTAACTTGGTCTATTGGCTTCTTTACCTAACGAAACGTTGTCCAAAAGCTAAACTAGCAAGTTAAGACTTCCAAGAACACTAAATAGAGTATAACGGTCCAATTTGACGCCGTAGGAATGCTCAGTTCTATGCGTAGACATGTTTTGCTCGTTTCGTACAATTTTGAACTTAACATGGTCTATGGGCTTCTTTACCAAACGAAACGTTGTCCAAAAGCTAAACTAGAAAGTACAAACTTCGTAGAACACTAAATAGAGTATAACGGTCCAGTTTGATGCCTTAGGAATGCTCAGTTTTATGCGTAGACAAGTTTTCATCGTTTCGTGCAATTTTGTGCTTAACTTGGCCTATTGGCTTCTTTACCTAATGAAACGTTGTCCAAAAGCTAAACTAGCAAGTCAAGACTTGTAAGAACACTAAATAGAGTATAACGGTCCAATTTGACGCCGTAGGAATGCTCAGTTCTATGCGTAGACAAGTTTTCCTCGTTTCGTGCTATTTTGAACTTCACTTGGTCTATTGGCTTCTTTACCTAACGAAACGTTGTCCAAAAGGTAAACTAGCAAGTTAAGACTTATAAGAACACTAAATAGAGTATAACGGTCCAATTTGACGCCGTAGGAATGCTCAGTTCTATGCGTAGACAAGTTTTCCTCGTTTCGTGCAATTTTGAACTTAACATGGTCTATGAGCTTCTTTAGCAAACGAAACGTTGTCCAAAAGCTAAACTAGAAAGTACAAACTTCGTAGAACACTAAATAGAGTATAACGGTCCAGTTTGATGCCTTAGGAATGCTCAGTTTTATGCGTAGACAAGTTTTCCTCGTTTCGTGCAATTTTGTGCTTAAGTTGGTCTATTGACTTCTTTACCTAACGAAACGTTGTCCAAAAGCTAAACTAGCAAGTCAAGACTTCTAAGAACATTAAATAGAGTATAACGGTCCAATTTGACGCCGTAGAAAAGCTCAGTTCTATGCGTAGACAAGTTTTCCTCGTTTCGTGCTATTTTGAACTTAACTTGGTCTATTGGCTTCTTTACCTAACGAAACGTTGTCCAAAAGCTAAACTAGCAAGTGAAGACTTCTAAGAACACTAAATAGAGTATAACGGTCCAATTTGATGCCTTAGGAATGCTAAATTCTATGCATGGACAAGTTTTTCACGTTTCGTGCAATTTTGAACTTAACTTGGTCTATTGGCTTCTTTACCTAACGAAACGTTGTCCAAAAGCTAAACTAGCAAGTTAAGACATTGTAGAACACTAAATAGAGTATAACGGTCCAATTTGATGCCTTAGGAATGCTCAGTTCTATGCGTAGACAAGTTTTCCTCGTTTCGTGCTATTTTGAACTTCACTTGGTCTATTGGCTTCTTTACCTAACGAAACGTTGTCCAAAAGCAAAACTAGCAAGTTAAGACTTCTAAGAACACTAAATAGAGTATAACGGTCCAATTTGATGCCTGAGGAATTCTCAGTTCTATGCGTAGACAAGTTTTCCTCGTTTCGTGCTATTTTGAACTTCACTTGGTCTATTGGCTTCTTTACCTAACGATTTGTCCAAAAGCTAAACTAGCAAGTTAAGACTTCTAAGAACACTAAAAAGAGTATAACGGTCCAATTTGACGCCGTAGGAATGCTCAGTTCTATGCGTAGACAAGTTTTACTCGTTTCGTGCAATTTTGAACTTAACATGGCCTATGGGCTTCTTTACCAAACAAAACGTTGTCCAAAAGCTAAACTAGAAAGTACAAACTTCGTATAACACTAAATAGAGTATAACGGTCCAGTTTGATACCTTAGGAATGCTCAGTTTTATGCGTAGACAAGTTTTCCTCGTTTCGTGCAATTTTGTGCTTAACTTGGTCTATTGGCTTCTTTACCTAACGAAACGTTGTCCAAAAGCTAAACTAGCAAGTCAAGACTTCTAAGAACACTAAATAGAGTATAACGGTCCAATTTGACGCCGTAGGAATGCTCAGTTCTATGCGTAGACAAGTTTTCCTCGTTTCGTGCTATTTTGAACTTCACTTGGTCTATTGGCTTCTTTACCTAACGAAACGTTGTCCAAAAGATAAACTAGCAAGTTAAGACTTCTAAGAACACTAAATAAAGTATAACGGTCCAATTTGATGCCTGAGGAATTCTCAGTTCTATGCGTAGACAAGTTTTCCTCGTTTCGTGCTATTTTGAACTTCACTTGGTCTATTGGCTTTTTTACCTAACGAAACGTTGTCCAAAAGCTAAACTAGCAAGTTAAGACTTCTAAGAACACTAAATAGAGTATAACGGTCCAATTTGACGCCGTAGGAATGCTCTGTTCTATGCGTAGACAAGTTTTCCTCGTTTCGTGCAATTTTGAACTTAACATGGTCTATGGGCTTCTTTACCAAACGAAACGTTGTCCAAAAGCTAAACTAGAAAGTACAAACTTCGTAGAACACTAAATAGAGTATAACGGTCCAGTTTGATGCCTTAGGAATGGTCAGTTTTATGCGTAGACAAGTTTTCCTCGTTTCGTGCAATTTTATGCTTAACTTGGCCTATTGGCTTCTTTACCTAACGAAACGTTGTCCAAAAGCTAAACTAGCAAGTCAAGACTTCTAAGAACACTAAATAGAGTATAACGGTCCAAGTTGACGCCGTAGGAATGCTCAGTTCTATGCGTAGACAAGTTTTCCTCGTTTCGTGCTATTTTGAACTTCACTTGGTCTATTGGCTTCTTTACCTAACGAAACGTTGTCCAAAAGCTAAACTAGCAAGTTAAGACTTCCAAGAACACTAAATAGAGTATAACGGTCCAATTTCCTGCCTGAGGAATTCTCAGTTCTATGCGTAGACAAGTTTTCCTCGTTTCGAGCTATTTTGAACTTCACTTGGTCTATTGGCTTTTTTACCTAACGAAACGTTGTCCAAAAGCTAAACTAGCAAGTTAAGACTTCTAAGAACACTAAATAGAGTATAACGGTCCAATTTGACGCCGTAGGAATGCTCAGTTCTATGCGTAGACAAGTTTTCCTCGTTTCGTGCAATTTTGAACTTAACATGGTCTATGGGCTTCTTTACCTAACGAAACGTTGTGCAAAAGCTAAACTAGAAAGTACAAACTTCGTAGAACACTAAATAGAGTATAACGGTCCAGTTTGATGCCTTAGGAATGCTCAGTTTTATGCGTAGACAAGTTTTCCTCATTTCGTGCAATTTTGTGCTTAACTTGGCCTATTGGCTTCTTTACCTAACGAAACGTTGTCCAAAAGCTAAACTAGCAAGTCAAGACTTGTAAGAACACTAAATAGAGTATAAAGGTCCAATTTGACGCCGTAGGAATGCTCAGTTCTATGCGTAGACAAGTTTTCCTCGTTTCGTGCAATTTTGTGCTTAACTTGGTCTATTGGCTTCTTTACCTAACGAAACGTTGTCCAAAAGCTAAACTAGCAAGTCAAGACTTCTAAGAACACTAAATAGAGTATAACGGTCCAATTTGACCCCGTAGGAATGCTCAGTTCTATGCGTAGACAAGTTTTCCTCGTTTCGTGCAATTTTGAACTTAACATGGTCTATGGGCTTATTTACCAAACGAAACGCTGTCCAAAAGCTAAACTAGAAAGTACAAACTTCGTAGAACTCTAAATAGAGTATAACGGTCCAGCTTGATGCCTTAGAAATGCTTAGTTTTATGCGTAGACAAGTTTTACTCGTTTCGTGCAATTTTGTGCTTAACTTGGCCTATTGACTTCTTTACCTAACGAAACGTTGTCCAAAAGCTAAACTAGCAAGTTAAGACTTCTAAGAACACTAAATATAGTATAACGGTCCAATTTGACGCCGTAGGAATGCTCAGTTCTATGCGTAGACAAGTTTTCCTCGTTTCGTGCAATTTTGAACTTAACTTGGTCTATGGGCTTCTTTACCAAACGAAACGTTGTCCAAAAACTAAACTAGAAAGTACAAACTTCGTAGAACACTAAATAGAGTATAACGGTCCAGTTTGATGCCTTAGGAATGCTCAGTTTTATGCGTAAACAAGTTTTCCTCGTTTCGTGCAATTTTGTGCTTAACTTGGTCTATTGGC
Source organism: Tripterygium wilfordii (assembly GCF_013401445.1). Taxonomy (NCBI): domain Eukaryota; kingdom Viridiplantae; phylum Streptophyta; class Magnoliopsida; order Celastrales; family Celastraceae; genus Tripterygium; species Tripterygium wilfordii. The sequence continues at coordinate 8,375,071 of NC_052240.1, forward strand.
TTCTTTACCTAACGAAACGTTGTCCAAAAGCTAAACTAGCAAGTCAAGACTTCTAAGAACACTAAATAGAGTATAACGGTCCAATTTGACGCCGTAGGAATGCTCAGTTCTATGCGTAGACAAGTTTTCCTCGTTTCGTGCAATTTTGAACTTAACATGGTCTATGGGCTTATTTACCAAACGAAACGCTGTCCAAAAGCTAAACTAGAAAGTACAAACTTCGTAGAACTCTAAATAGAGTATAACGGTCCAGCTTGATGCCTTAGAAATGCTTAGTTTTATGCGTAGACAAGTTTTACGAACACTAAATAGAGTATAACGGTCCAATTTGACGCCGTAGGAATGCTCAGTTCTATGCGTAGACAAGTTTTCCTCGTTTCGTGCTATTTTGAACTTCACTTGGTCTATTGGCTTCTTTACCTAACGAAACGTTGTCCAAAAGCTAAACTAGCAAGTTAAGACTTCCAAGAACACTAAATAGAGTATAACGGTCCAATTTGATGCCTGAGGAATTCTCAAGTCTATGCGTAGACAAGTTTTCCTCGTTTCGTGCTATTTTGAACTTCACTTGGTCTATTGGCTTCTTTAACTAACGAAACGTTGTCCAAAAGCTAAACTAGCAAGTTAAGACTTCTAAGAACACAAAATAGAGTATAACGGTCCAATTTGACGCCGTAGAAATGCTCAGTTCTATGCGTAGACAAGTTTTCCTTGTTTCGTGCAATTTTGAACTTAACATGGTCTATGGGCTTCTTTACCAAACGAAACGTTGTCCAAAAGCTAAACTAGAAAGAACAAACTTCGTAGAACACTAAATAGAGTATAACGGTCCAGTTTGATGCCTTAGGAATGCTCAGTTTTATGCGTATACAAGTTTCCCTCGTTTCGTGCAATTATGTGCTTAACTTGGTCTATTGGCTTCTTTACCTAACGAAACATTGTCCAAAAGCTAAACTAGCAAGTCAAGACTTCTAAGAACACTAAATAGAGTATAACGGTCCAATTTGACGTCGTAGGAATGCTCAGTTCTATGCGTAGACAAGTTTTCCTCGTTTCGTGCTATTTTAAACTTCACTTGGTCTATTGGCTTCTTTACCTAACGAAACGCTGTCCAAAAGCTAAACTAGCAAGTTAAGACTTCCACGAACACTAAATAGAGTATAACGGTCCAATTTGATGCCTGAGGAATTCTCAGTTCTATGCGTAGACAAGTTTTCCTCGTTTCGTGCTATTTTGAACTTCACTTGGTCTATTGGCTTCTTTACCTAACGAAACGTTGTCCAAAAGCTAAACTAGCAAGTTAAGACTTCTAAGAACACTAAATAGAGTATAACGGTCCAATTTGACGCCGTAGGAATGCTCAGTTCTATGCGTAGACAAGTTTTCCTCGTTTCGTGCAATTTTGAACTTAACATGGTCTATGGGCTTCTTTACCAAACGAAACGTTGTCCGAAAGCTAAACTAGAAAGTACAAACATCGTAGAACACTAAATAGAGTATAACGGTCCAGTTTGATGCCTTAGGAATGCTCAGTTTTATGCGTAGACAAGTTTTCCTCGTTTCAAGCAATTTCGTGCTTAACTTGGTCTATTGGCTTCTTTACCTAACGAAACGTTGTCCAAAAGCTAAACTAGCAAGTTAAGACTTCCAAGAACACTAAATAGAGTATAACGGTCCAATTTGACGGTGTAGGAATGCTCAGTTCTATGCGTAGACAAGTTTTCCTCGTTTCGTGCAATTTTGAACTTAACATGGTCTATGGGCTTCTTTACCAAACGAAACGTTGTCCAAAAGCTAAACTAGAAAGTACAAACTTCGTAGAACACTAAATAGAGTATAACGGTCCAGTTTGATGCCTTAGGAATGCTCAGTTATATGCGTAAACAAGTTTTCCTCGTTTCGTGCAATTTTGTGCTTAACTTGGTCTATGGGCTTATTTACCAAACGAAACGCTATCCAAAAGCTAAACTAGAAAGTACAAACTTCGTAGAACTCTAAATAGAGTATAACGGTCCAGCTTGATGCCTTAGAAATGCTTAGTTTTATGCGTAGACAAGTTTTACTCGTTTCGTGCAATTTTGTGCTTAACTTGGCCTATTGGCTTCTTTACCTAACGAAACGTTGTCCAAAAGCTAAACTAGCAAGTCAAGACTTGTAAGAACACTAAATAGAGTATAAAGGTCCAATTTGACGCCGTAGGAATGCTCAGTTCTATGCGTAGACAAGTTTTCCTCGTTTCGTGCTATTTTGAACTTCACTTGGTCTATTGGCTTCTTTACCTAACGAAACATTGTCCAAAAGCTAAACTAGCAAGTTAAGACTTCCAAGAACACTAAATAGAGTATAACGGTCCAATTTGATGCCTGAGGAATTCTCAAGTCTATGCGTAGACAATTTTTCCTCGTTTCGTGCTATTTTGAACTTCACTTGGTCTAGTGGCTTCTTTACCTAACGAAACGTTGTCCAAAAGCTAAACTAGCAAGTTAAGACTTCTAAGAACACTAAATAGAGTATAACGGTCCAGTTTGATGCCTTAGGAATGCTCAGTTTTATGCGTAGACAAGTTTTCCTCGTTTCGTGCAATTTTGTGCTTAACTTGGTCTATTGGCTTCTTTACCTAACGAAACATTGTCCAAAAGCTAAACTAGCAAGTCAAGACTTCTAAGAACACTAAATAGAGTATAACGGTCCAATTTGACGTCGTAGGAATGCTCAGTTCTATGCGTAGACAAGTTTTCCTCGTTTCGTGCTATTTTGAACTTCACTTGGTCTATTGGCTTCTTTACCTAAGGAAACGTTGTCCAAAAGATAAACTAGCAAGATAAGACTTCCAAGAAAACTAAATAGAGTATAACGGTCCAATTTGATGCCTGAGGAATTCTCAGTTCTCTGCGTAGACAAGTTTTCCTCGTTTCGTGCTATTTTGAACTTCACTTGGTCTATTGGCTTCTTTACCTAACGAAACGTTGTCCAAAAGCTAAACTAGCAAGTTAAGACTTCTAAGAACACTAAATAGAGTATAACGGTCCAATTTGACGCCGTAGGAATGCTCAGTTCTATGCGTAGACAAGTTTTCCTCGTTTCGTGCAATTTTGAACTTAACATGGTCTATGGGCTTCTTTACCAAACGAAACGTTGTCCAAAAGCTAAACTAGAAAGTACAAACTTCGTAGAACACTAAATAGAGTATAACGGTCCAGGTTGATGCCTTAGGAATGCTCAGTTTTATGCGTAGACAAGTTTTCCTCATTTCAAGCAATTTCGTGCTTAACTTGGTCTATTGGCTTCTTTACCTAACGAAACGTTGTCCAAAAACTAAACTAGCAAGTTAAGACTTCCAAGAACACTAAATAGAGTATAACGGTCCAATTTGACGCCGTAGGAATGCTCAGTTCTATGCGTAGACAAGTTTTCCTCGTTTTGTGCTATTTTGAACTTTCACTTGGTCTATTGGCTTCTTTACCTAACGAAACGTTGTCCAAAAGCTAAACTAGCAAGTCAAGACTTCTAAGAACACTAAATAGAGTATAACGGTCCAATTTGACGCCGTAGGAATGCTCAGTTCTATGCGTAGACAAGTTTTCCTCGTTTCGTGCAATTTTGAACTTAACATGGTCTATGGGCTTCTTTACCAAACGAAACGTTGTCCAAAAGCTAAACTAGAAAGTACAAACTTCGTAGAACTCTAAATAGAGTATAACGGTCCAGCTTGATGCCTTAGAAATGCTCAGTTTTATGCATAGACAAGTTTTCCTCGTTTCGTGCAATTTTGTGCTTAACTTGGCCTATTGGCTTCTTTACCTAACGAAACGTTGTCCAAAAGCTAAACTACCAAGTCAAGACTTGTAAGAACACTAAATAGAGTATAACGGTCCAATTTGACGCCGTACGAATGCTCAGTTCTATGCGTAGACAAGTTTTCCTCGTTTCGTGCTATTTTGAACTTCACTTGGTCTATTGGCTTCTTTACCTAACGAAACGTTGTCCAAAAGCTAAACTAGCAAGTTAAGACTTCCAAGAACACTAAATAGAGTATAACGGTTCAATTTGATGCCTGAGGAATTCTCAGTTCTATGCGTAGACAAGTTTTCCTCGTTTCGTGCTATTTTGAACTTCACTTGGTCTATTGGCTTTTTTACCTAACGAAACGTTGTCCAAAAGCTAAACTAGCAAGTTAAGACTTCTAAGAACACTAAATAGAGTATAACGGTCCAATTTGACGCCGTAGGAATGCTCAGTTCTATGCGTAGACAAGTTTTTCTCGTTTCGTGCAATTTTGAACTTAACATGGTCTATGGGCTTCTTTACCAAACGAAACGTTGTCCAAAAGCTAAACTAGAAAGTACAAACATCGTAAAACACTAAATAGAGTATAACGGTCCAGTTTGATGCCTTAGGAATGCTCAGTTTTATGCGTAGAGAAGTTTTCCTCGTTTCGTGCAATTTTGTGCTTAACTTGGTCTATTGGCTTCTTTACCTAACGAAACATTGTCCAAAAGCTAAAATAGCAAGTCAAGACTTCTAAGAACACTAAATAGAGTATAACGGTCCAATTTGACGTCGTAGGAATGCTCAGTTCTATGCGTAGACAAGTTTTCCTCGTTTCGTGCTATTTTGAACATCACTTGGTCTATTGGCTTCTTTACCTAACGAAACTTTGTCCAAAAGATAAACTAGCAAGTTAAGACTTCGAAGAAAACTAAATAGAGTATAACGGTCCAATTTGATGCCTGAGGAATTCTCAGTTCTATGCGTAGACAAGTTTTCCTCGTTTCGTGCTATTTTGAACTTCACTTGGTCTATTGGCTTCTTTACCTAACGAAACGTTGTCCAAAAGCTAAACTAGAAAGTACAAACTTCGTAGAACACTAAATAGAGTATAACGGTCCAGTTTGATGCCTTAGGAATGCTCAGTTTTATGCGTAGACAAGTTTTCCTCGTTTCGTGCAATTTCGTGACTTAACTTGGTCTATTGGCTTCTTTACCTAACGAAACGTTGTCCAAAAGCTAAACTAGCAAGTTAAGACTTCCTAAGAACACTAAATAGAGTATAACGGTCCAATTTGACTGCCGTAGGAATGCTCAGTTCTATGCGTAGACAAGTTTTCCTCGTTTCGTGCAATTTTGAACTTAACATGGTCTATGGGCTTCTTTACCTAAACGAAACGTTGTCCAAAAGCTAAACTAGCAAGTTAAGACTTCCAAGAACACTAAATAGAGTATAACGGTCCAATTTGACGCCGTAGGAATGCTCAGTTCTATGCGTAGATAAGTTTTCCTCGTTTCGTGCAATTTTGAACTTAACATGGTCTATGGGCTTCTTTACCAAACGAAACGTTGTCCAAAAGCTAAACTAGAAAGTACAAACTTCGTAGAACACTAAATAGAGTATAACGGTCCAGTTTGATGCCTTAGGAATGCTCCGTTTTATGCGTAAACAAGTTTTCCTCGTTTCGTGCAATTTTGTGCTTAACTTGGTCTATTGGCTTCTTTACCTAACGAAACGTTGTCCAAAAGCTAAACTAGCAAGTCAAGACTTCTAAGAACACTAAATAGAGTATAACGGTCCTATTTGACGCCGTAGGAATGCTCAGTTCTATGCGTAGACAAGTTTTCCTCGTTTCGTGCAATTTTGAACTTAACATGGTCTATGGGCTTCTTTACCAAACGAAACGTTGTCCAAAAGCTAAACTAGAAAGTACAAACTTCGTAGAACATCTAAATAGAGTATAACGGTCCAGCTTGATGCCTTAGAAATGCTCAGTTTTATGCGTAGACAAGTTTTCCTCGTTTCGTGCAATTTTGTGCTTAACTTGGTCCTATTGGCTTCTTTAACTAACGAAACGTTGTCCAAAAGCTAAACTAGCAAGTCAAGACTTGTAAGAACACTAAATAGAGTATAACGGTCCAATTTGACGCCGTAGGAATGCTCAGTTCTATGCGTAGACAAGTTTTACTCGTTTCGTGCTATTTTGAACTTCACTTGGTCTATTTGCTTCTTTGCCTAACTGAAACGTTGTCCAAAAGCTAAACTAGCAAGTTAAGACTTCCTAAGAACACTAAATAGAGTATAACGTTCCAATTTGATGCCTGAGGAATTCTCAAGTTATATGCGTAGACAAGTTTTCCTCGTTTCGTGCTATTTTGAACTTCACTTGGTCTATTGGCTTCTTTACCTAACGAAACGTTGTCCAAAAGCTAAACTAGCAAGTAAGACTTCGTAAGAACACTAAATAGAGTATAACGGTCCAAGTTTGACTGCCGTATGAATGCTCAGTTCTATGCGTAGACAAGTTTTCCTCGTTTCGTGCAATTTTGAATTTAACTTGGTCTATTGGCTTCTTTACCTAACGAAACGTTGTCCAAAAGCTAAACTAGCAAGTCAAGACTTCTTAAGAACACTAAATAGAGTATAACGGTCCAATTTGACTGCCGTAGGAATGCTCAGTTCTATGCGTAGACAAGTTTTCCTCGTTTCGTGCATTTTGAACTTTAACTTGGTCTATTGGCTTCTTTACCTAACGAAACGATTGTCCAAAAGCTAAACTAGCAAGTCAAGACTTCTAAGAACACTAAATAGAGTATAACGGTCCAATTTGACTGCCTGTAGGAATGCTCAGTTCTATGCGTAGACAAGTTTTCCTCGTTTCGTGCAATTTTGAACTTAACATTGGTCTATTGGCTTCTTTACCTAACGAAACGTTGTCCAAAAGCTAAACTAGCAAGTACAAGACTTCCTAAGAACACTAAATAGAGTATAACGGTCCAATTTGATGCCTTAGGAATGCTCAGTTCTATGCGTAGACAAGTTTTCCTCGTTTCGTGCAATTTTGACTTAACTTGGTCTATTGGCTTCTTTACCTAACGAAACGTTGTCCAAAAGCTAAACTAGCAAGTACAAGACTTCTAAGAACACTAAATAGAGTATAACGGTCCAATTTGACTGTCGTAGGAATGCTCAGTTTTATGCGTAGACAAGTTTTCCTCGTTTCGTGCAATTTTGTGCTTAACTTGGTCTATTGGCTTCTTTACCTAACGAAACGTTGTCCAAAAGCTAAAACTAGCAAGTCAAGACTTCTAAGAACACTAAATAGAGTATAACGGTCCAATTTGACTGCCGTAGGAATGCTCAGTTCTATGCGTAGACAAGTTTTCCTCGTTTCGTGCTATTTTGAACTTCACTTGGTCTATTGGCTTCTTTACCTAACGAAACGTTGTCCAAAAGCTAAACTAGCAAGTTAAGACTTCTAAGAACACTAAATAGAGTATAACGGTCCAATTTGACGCCGTAGGAATGCTCAGTTCTATGCGTAGACAAGTTTTCCTCGTTTCGTGCTATTTTGAAGTTCACTTGGTCTATTGGCTTCTTTACCTAACGAAACGTTGTCGAAAAGCTAAACTAGCAAGTTAAGACTTCTAAGAACACTAAATAGAGTATAACGGTCCAATTTGACGCCGTAGGAATGCTCAGTTCTATGCGTAGACAAGTTTCCCTCGTTTCGTGCAATTTTGAACTTAACATGGTCTATGGGCTTCTTTACCAAACGAAACGTTGTCCAAAAGCTAAACTAGAAAGTACAAACTTCGTAGAACACTAAATAGAGTATAACGGTCCAGTTTGATGCCTTAGGAATGCTCAGTTTTATGCGTAAACAAGTTTTCCTCGTTTCGTGCAATTTTGTGCTTAACTGGGTCTATTGGCTTCTTTACCTAACGAAACGTTGTCCAAAAGCTAAACTAGCAAGTCAAGACTTCTAAGAACACTAAATAGAGTATAACGGTCCTATTTGACGCCGTAGGAATGCTCAGTTCTATGCGTAGACAAGTTTTCCTCGTTTTGTGCAATTTTGAACTTAACATGGTCTATAGGCTTCTTTACCAAACGAAACGTTGTCCAAAAGCTAAACTAGAAAGTACAAACTTCGTAGAACTCTAAATAGAGTATAATGGTCCAGCTTGATGCCTTAGAAATGCTCAGTTTTATGCGTAGACAAGTTTTCCTCGTTTCGTGCAATTTTGTGCTTAACTTGGTCTATTGGCTTCTTTACCTAACGAAACATTGTCCAAAAGCTAAACTAGCAAGTCAAGACTTCTAAGAACACTAAATAGAGTATAACGGTCCAATTTGACGTCGTAGGAATGCTCAGTTCTATGCGTAGACAAGTTTTCCTCGTTTCGTGCTATTTTGAACTTCACTTGGTCTATTGGCTTCTTTACCTAACGAAACGCTGTCCAAAAGCTAAACTAGCAAGTTAAGACTTCCAAGAACACTAAATAGAGTATAACGGTCCAATTTGATGCCTGAGGAGTTCTCAGTTCTATGCGTAGACAAGTTTTCCTCGTTTCGTGCAATTTTGAATTTAACATGGTCTATGGGCTTCTTTACCAAACGAAACGTTGTCCAAAAGCTAAACTAGAAAGTACAAACTTCGTAGAACACTAAATAGAGTATAACGGTCCAGTTTGATGCCTTAGGAATGCTCCGTTTTATGCGTAAACAAGTTTTCCTCGTTTCGTGCAATTTTGTGCTTAACTTGGTCTATTGGCTTCTTTACCTAACGAAACGTTGTCCAAAAGCTAAACTAGCAAGTCAAGACTTCTAAGAACACTAAATAGAGTATAACGGTCCTATTTGACGCCGTAGGAATGCTCAGTTCTATGCGTAGACAAGTTTTCCTCGTTTCGTGCAATTTTGAACTTAACATGGTCTATAGGCTTCTTTACCAAACGAAACGTTGTCCAAAAGCTAAACTAGAAAGTACAAACTTCGTAGAACTCTAAATAGAGTATAATGGTCCAGCTTGATGCCTTAGAAATGCTCAGTTTTATGCGTAGACAAGTTTTCCTCGTTTCGTGCAATTTTGTGCTTAACTTGGTCTATTGGCTTCTTTACCTAACGAAACATTGTCCAAAAGCTAAACTAGCAAGTCAAGACTTCTAAGAACACTAAATAGAGTATAACGGTCCAATTTGACGTCGTAGGAATGCTCAGTTCTATGCGTAGACAAGTTTTCCTCGTTTCGTGCTATTTTGAACTTCACTTGGTCTATTGGCTTCTTTACCTAACGAAACGCTGTCCAAAAGCTAAACTAGCAAGTTAAGACTTCCAAGAACACTAAATAGAGTATAACGGTCCAATTTGATGCCTGAGGAGTTCTCAGTTCTATGCGTAGACAAGTTTTCCTCGTTTCGTGCAATTTTGAATTTAACATGGTCTATGGGCTTCTTTACCAAACGAAACGTTGTCCAAAAGCTAAACTAGAAAGTACAAACTTCGTAGAACACTAAATAGAGTATAACGGTCCAGTTTGATGCCTTAGGAATGCTCCGTTTTATGCGTAAACAAGTTTTCCTCGTTTCGTGCAATTTTGTGCTTAACTTGGTCTATTGGCTTCTTTACCTAACGAAACGTTGTCCAAAAGCTAAACTAGCAAGTCAAGACTTCTAAGAACACTAAATAGAGTATAACGGTCCTATTTGACGCCGTAGGAATGCTCAGTTCTATGCGTAGACAAGTTTTCCTCGTTTCGTGCAATTTTGAACTTAACATGGTCTATAGGCTTCTTTACCAAACGAAACGTTGTCCAAAAGCTAAACTAGAAAGTACAAACTTCGTAGAACTCTAAATAGAGTATAATGGTCCAGCTTGATGCCTTAGAAATGCTCAGTTTTATGCGTAGACAAGTTTTCCTCGTTTCGTGCAATTTTGTGCTTAACTTGGTCTATTGGCTTCTTTACCTAACGAAACATTGTCCAAAAGCTAAACTAGCAAGTCAAGACTTCTAAGAACACTAAATAGAGTATAACGGTCCAATTTGACGTCGTAGGAATGCTCAGTTCTATGCGTAGACAAGTTTTCCTCGTTTCGTGCTATTTTGAACTTCACTTGGTCTATTGGCTTCTTTACCTAACGAAACGCTGTCCAAAAGCTAAACTAGCAAGTTAAGACTTCCAAGAACACTAAATAGAGTATAACGGTCCAATTTGATGCCTGAGGAGTTCTCAGTTCTATGCGTAGACAAGTTTTCCTCGTTTCGTGCAATTTTGAATTTAACATGGTCTATGGGCTTCTTTACCAAACGAAACGTTGTCCAAAAGCTAAACTAGAAAGTACAAACTTCGTAGAACACTAAATAGAGTATAACGGTCCAGTTTGATGCCTTAGGAATGCTCCGTTTTATGCGTAAACAAGTTTTCCTCGTTTCGTGCAATTTTGTGCTTAACTTGGTCTATTGGCTTCTTTACCTAACGAAACGTTGTCCAAAAGCTAAACTAGCAAGTCAAGACTTCTAAGAACACTAAATAGAGTATAACGGTCCTATTTGACGCCGTAGGAATGCTCAGTTCTATGCGTAGACAAGTTTTCCTCGTTTCGTGCAATTTTGAACTTAACATGGTCTATGGGCTTCGTTACCAAACGAAACGTTGTCCAAAAGCTAAACTAGAAAGTACAAACTTCGTAGAACTCTAAATAGAGTATAACGGTCCAGCTTGATGCCTTAGAAATGCTCAGTTTTATGCGTAGACAAGTTTTCCTCGTTTCGTGCAATTTTGTGCTTAACTTGGCCTATTGGCTTCTTTAACTAACGAAACGTTGTCCAAAAGCAAAACTAGCAAGTCAAGACTTGTAAGAACACTAAATAGAGTATAACGGTCCAATTTGACGCCGTAGGAATGCTCAGTTCTATGCGTAGACAAGTTTTACTCGTTTCGTGCTATTTTGAACTTCACTTGGTCTTTTTGCTTCTTTACCTAACGAAACGTTGTCCAAAAGCTAAACTAGCAAGTTAAGACTTCCAAGAACACTAAATAGAGTATAACGTTCCAATTTGATGCCTGAGGAATTCTCAAGTATATGCGTAGACAAGTTTTCCTCGTTTCGTGCTATTTTAAACTTCACTTGGTCTATTGGCTTCTTTACCTAACGAAACGTTGTCCAAAAGCTAAACTAGCAAGTTAAGACTTCTAAGAACACTAAATAGAGTATAACGGTCCAATTTGACGCCGTAGGAATGCTCAGTTCTATGCGTAGACAAGTTTTCCTCGTTTCGTGCAATTTTGAATTTAACATGGTCTATGGGCTTCTTTACCAAACGAAACGTTGTCCAAAAGCTAAACTAGAAAGTACAAACTTCGTAGAACACTAAATAAAGTATAACGGTCCAGTTTGATGCCTTATGAATGCTCAGTTTTATGCGTAGACAAGTTTTCCTCGTTTCGTGCAATTTTGTGCTTAACTTGGTCTATTGGCTTCTTTACCTAACGAAACATTGTCCAAAAGCTAAACTAGCAAGTCAAGACTTCTAAGAACACTAAATAGAGTATAACGGTCCAATTTGACGTCGTAGGAATGCTCAGTTCTATGCGTAGACAAGTTTTCCTCGTTTCGTGCTATTTTGAACTTCACTTGGTCTATTGCCTTCTTTACCTAACGAAACGCTGTCCAAAAGCTAAACTAGCAAGTTAAGACTTCCAAGAACACTAAATAGAATATAACGGTCCAATTTGATGCCTGAGGAATTCTCAGTTCTATGCGTAGACAAGTTTTCCTCGTTTCGTGCAATTTTGAATTTAACATGGTCTATGGGCTTCTTTACCAAACGAAACGTTGTCCAAAAGCTAAACTAGAAAGTACAAACTTCGTAGAACACTAAATAGAGTATAACGGTCCAGTTTGATGTCTTATGAATGCTCAGTTTTATGCGTAGACAAGTTTTCCTCGTTTCGTGCAATTTTGTGCTTAACTTGGTCTATTGGCTTCTTTACCTAACGAAACATTGTCCAAAAGCTAAAATAGCAAGTCAAGACTTCTAAAAACACTAAATAGAGTATAACGGTCCAATTTGACGTCGTAGGAATGCTCAGTTTTATGCGTAGACAAGTTTTCCTCGTTTCGTGCAATTTTGTGCTTAACTTGGTCTATTGGCTTCTTTACCTAACGAAACGTTGTCCAAAAGCAAAACTAGCAAGTTAAGACTTCTAAGAACACTAAATAGAGTATAACGGTCCAATTTGATGCCTGAGGAATTCTCAGTTCTATGCCTAGACAAGTTTTCCTCGTTTCGTGCTATTTTGAACTTCACTTGGTCTATTGGCTTCTTTACCTAACGAAACGTTGTCCAAAAGCTAAACTAGCAAGTTAAGACTTCTAAGAACACTAAATAGAGTATAACGGTCCAATTTGACGCCGTAGGAATGCTCAGTTCTATGCGTAGACAAGTTTTCCTCGTTTCGTGCTATTTTGAAGTTCACTTGGTCTATTGGCTTCTTTACCTAACGAAACGTTGTCGAAAAGCTAAACTAGCAAGTTAAGACTTCTAAGAACACTAAATAGAGTATAACGGTCCAATTTGACGCCGTAGGAATGCTCAGTTCTATGCGTAGACAAGTTTCCCTCGTTTCGTGCAATTTTGAACTTAACATGGTCTATGGGCTTCTTTACCAAACGAAACGTTGTCCAAAAGCTAAACTAGAAAGTACAAACTTCGTAGAACACTAAATAGAGTATAACGGTCCAGTTTGATGCCTTAGGAATGCTCAGTTTTATGCGTAAACAAGTTTTCCTCGTTTCGTGCAATTTTGTGCTTAACTTGGTCTATTGGCTTCTTTACCTAACGAAACGTTGTCCAAAAGCTAAACTAGCAAGTCAAGACTTCTAAGAACACTAAATAGAGTATAACGGTCCTATTTGACGCCGTAGGAATGCTCAGTTCTATGCGTAGACAAGTTTTCCTCGTTTCGTGCAATTTTGAACTTAACATGGTCTATAGGCTTCTTTACCAAACGAAACGTTGTCCAAAAGCTAAACTAGAAAGTACAAACTTCGTAGAACTCTAAATAGAGTATAATGGTCCAGCTTGATGCCTTAGAAATGCTCAGTTTTATGCGTAGACAAGTTTTCCTCGTTTCGTGCAATTTTGTGCTTAACTTGGCCTATTGGCTTCTTTAACTAACGAAACGTTGTCCAAAAGCTAAACTAGCAAGTCAAGACTTGTAAGAACACTAAATAGAGTATAACGGTCCAATTTGACGCCGTAGGAATGCTCAGTTCTATGCGTAGACAAGTTTTACTCGTTTCGTGCTATTTTGAACTTCACTTGGTCTTTTGGCTTCTTTACCTAACGAAACGTTGTCCAAAAGCTAAACTAGCAAGTTAAGACTTCCAAGAACACTAAATAGAGTATAACGTTCCAATTTGATGCCTGAGGAATTCTCAAGTATATGCGTAGACAAGTTTTCCTCGTTTCGTGCTATTTTAAACTTCACTTGGTCTATTGGCTTCTTTACCTAACGAAACGTTGTCCAAAAGCTAAACTAGCAAGTTAAGACTTCTAAGAACACTAAATAGAGTATAACGGTCCAATTTGACGCCGTAGGAATGCTCAGTTCTATGCGTAGACAAGTTTTCCTCGTTTCGTGCAATTTTGAATTTAACATGGTCTATGGGCTTCTTTACCAAACGAAACGTTGTCCAAAAGCTAAACTAGAAAGTACAAACTTCGTAGAACACTAAATAGAGTATAACGGTCCAGTTTGATGCCTTATGAACGCTCAGTTTTATGCGTAGACAAGTTTTCCTCGTTTCGTGCAATTTTGTGCTTAACTTGGTCTATTGGCTTCTTTACCTAACGAAACATTGTCCAAAAGCTAAACTAGCAAGTCAAGACTTCTAAGAACACTAAATAGAGTATAACGGTCCAATTTGACGTCGTAGGAATGCTCAGTTCTATGCGTAGACAAGTTTTCCTCGTTTCGTGCTATTTTGAACTTCACTTGGTCTATTGGCTTCTTTACCTAACGAAACGCTGTCCAAAAGCTAAACTAGCAAGTTAAGACTTCCAAGAACACTAAATAGAGTATAACGGTCCAATTTGATGCCTGAGGAGTTCTCAGTTCTATGCGTAGACAAGTTTTCCTCGTTTCGTGCAATTTTGAATTTAACATGGTCTATGGGCTTCTTTACCAAACGAAACGTTGTCCAAAAGCTAAACTAGAAAGTACAAACTTCGTAGAACACTAAATAGAGTATAACGGTCCAGTTTGATGCCTTAGGAATGCTCCGTTTTATGCGTAAACAAGTTTTCCTCGTTTCGTGCAATTTTGTGCTTAACTTGGTCTATTGGCTTCTTTACCTAACGAAACGTTGTCCAAAAGCTAAACTAGCAAGTCAAGACTTCTAAGAACACTAAATAGAGTATAACGGTCCTATTTGACGCCGTAGGAATGCTCAGTTCTATGCGTAGACAAGTTTTCCTCGTTTCGTGCAATTTTGAACTTAACATGGTCTATGGGCTTCGTTACCAAACGAAACGTTGTCCAAAAGCTAAACTAGAAAGTACAAACTTCGTAGAACTCTAAATAGAGTATAACGGTCCAGCTTGATGCCTTAGAAATGCTCAGTTTTATGCGTAGACAAGTTTTCCTCGTTTCGTGCAATTTTGTGCTTAACTTGGCCTATTGGCTTCTTTAACTAACGAAACGTTGTCCAAAAGCAAAACTAGCAAGTCAAGACTTGTAAGAACACTAAATAGAGTATAACGGTCCAATTTGACGCCGTAGGAATGCTCAGTTCTATGCGTAGACAAGTTTTACTCGTTTCGTGCTATTTTGAACTTCACTTGGTCTTTTTGCTTCTTTACCTAACGAAACGTTGTCCAAAAGCTAAACTAGCAAGTTAAGACTTCCAAGAACACTAAATAGAGTATAACGTTCCAATTTGATGCCTGAGGAATTCTCAAGTATATGCGTAGACAAGTTTTCCTCGTTTCGTGCTATTTTAAACTTCACTTGGTCTATTGGCTTCTTTACCTAACGAAACGTTGTCCAAAAGCTAAACTAGCAAGTTAAGACTTCTAAGAACACTAAATAGAGTATAACGGTCCAATTTGACGCCGTAGGAATGCTCAGTTCTATGCGTAGACAAGTTTTCCTCGTTTCGTGCAATTTTGAATTTAACATGGTCTATGGGCTTCTTTACCAAACGAAACGTTGTCCAAAAGCTAAACTAGAAAGTACAAACTTCGTAGAACACTAAATAGAGTATAACGGTCCAGTTTGATGCCTTATGAATGCTCAGTTTTATGCGTAGACAAGTTTTCCTCGTTTCGTGCAATTTTGTGCTTAACTTGGTCTATTGGCTTCTTTACCTAACGAAACATTGTCCAAAAGCTAAACTAGCAAGTCAAGACTTCTAAGAACACTAAATAGAGTATAACGGTCCAATTTGACGTCGTAGGAATGCTCAGTTCTATGCGTAGACAAGTTTTCCTCGTTTCGTGCTATTTTGAACTTCACTTGGTCTATTGGCTTCTTTACCTAACGAAACGCTGTCCAAAAGCTAAACTAGCAAGTTAAGACTTCCAAGAACACTAAATAGAATATAACGGTCCAATTTGATGCCTGAGGAATTCTCAGTTCTATGCGTAGACAAGTTTTCCTCGTTTCGTGCAATTTTGAATTTAACATGGTCTATGGGCTTCTTTACCAAACGAAACGTTGTCCAAAAGCTAAACTAGAAAGTACAAACTTCGTAGAACACTAAATAGAGTATAACGGTCCAGTTTGATGTCTTATGAATGCTCAGTTTTATGCGTAGACAAGTTTTCCTCGTTTCGTGCAATTTTGTGCTTAACTTGGTCTATTGGCTTCTTTACCTAACGAAACATTGTCCAAAAGCTAAAATAGCAAGTCAAGACTTCAAAAAACACTAAATAGAGTATAACGGTCCAATTTGACGTCGTAGGAATGCTCAGTTTTATGCGTAGACAAGTTTTCCTCGTTTCGTGCAATTTTGTGCTTAACTTGGTCTATTGGCTTCTTTACCTAACGAAACGTTGTCCAAAAGCAAAACTAGCAAGTTAAGACTTCTAAGAACACTAAATAGAGTATAACGGTCCAATTTGATGCCTGAGGAATTCTCAGTTCTATGCCTAGACAAGTTTTCCTCGTTTCGTGCTATTTTGAACTTCACTTGGTCTATTGGCTTCTTTACCTAACGAAACGTTGTCCAAAAGCTAAACTAGCAAGTTAAGACTTCTAAGAACACTAAATAGAGTATAACGGTCCAATTTGACGCCGTAGGAATGCTCAGTTCTATGCGTAGACAAGTTTCCCTCGTTTCGTGCAATTTTGAACTTAACATGGTCTATGGGCTTCTTTACCAAACGAAACGTTGTCCAAAAGCTAAACTAGAAAGTACAAACTTCGTAGAACACTAAATAGAGTATAACGGTCCAGTTTGATGCCTTAGGAATGCTCAGTTTTATGCGTAAACAAGTTTTCCTCGTTTCGTGCAATTTTGTGCTTAACTTGGTCTATTGGCTTCTTTACCTAACGAAACGTTGTCCAAAAGCTAAACTAGCAAGTCAAGACTTCTAAGAACACTAAATAGAGTATAACGGTCCTATTTGACGCCGTAGGAATGCTCAGTTCTATGCGTAGACAAGTTTTCCTCGTTTCGTGCAATTTTGAACTTAACATGGTCTATGGGCTTCTTTACCAAACGAAACGTTGTCCAAAAGCTAAACTAGAAAGTACAAACTTCGTAGAACTCTAAATAGAGTATAATGGTCCAGCTTGATGCCTTAGAAATGCTCAGTTTTATGCGTAGACAAGTTTTCCTCGTTTCGTGCAATTTTGTGCTTAACTTGGCCTATTGGCTTCTTTAACTAACGAAACGTTGTCCAAAAGCTAAACTAGCAAGTCAAGACTTGTAAGAACACTAAATAGAGTATAACGGTCCAATTTGACGCCGTAGGAATGCTCAGTTCTATGCGTAGACAAGTTTTACTCGTTTCGTGCTATTTTGAACTTCACTTGGTCTTTTGGCTTCTTTACCTAACGAAACGTTGTCCAAAAGCTAAACTAGCAAGTTAAGACTTCCAAGAACACTAAATAGAGTATAACGTTCCAATTTGATGCCTGAGGAATTCTCAAGTATATGCGTAGACAAGTTTTCCTCGTTTCGTGCTATTTTAAACTTCACTTGGTCTATTGGCTTCTTTACCTAACGAAACGTTGTCCAAAAGCTAAACTAGCAAGTTAAGACTTCCAAGAACACTAAATAGAGTATAACGGTCCAATTTGACGCCGTAGGAATGCTCAGTTCTATGCGTAGACAAGTTTTCCTCGTTTCGTGCAATTTTGAATTTAACATGGTCTATGGGCTTCTTTACCAAACGAAACGTTGTCCAAAAGCTAAACTAGAAAGTACAAACTTCGTAGAACACTAAATAGAGTATAACGGTCCAGTTTGATGCCTTATGAATGCTCAGTTTTATGCGTAGACAAGTTTTCCTCGTTTCGTGCAATTTTGTGCTTAACTTGGTCTATTGGCTTCTTTACCTAACGAAACATTGTCCAAAAGCTAAACTAGCAAGTCAAGACTTCTAAGAACACTAAATAGAGTATAACGGTCCAATTTGACGTCGTAGGAATGCTCAGTTCTATCCGTAGACAAGTTTTCCTCGTTTCGTGCTATTTTGAACTTCACTTGGTCTATTGGCTTCTTTACCTAACGAAACGCTGTCCAAAAGCTAAACTAGCAAGTTAAGACTTCCAAGAACACTAAATAGAATATAACGGTCCAATTTGATGCCTGAGGAATTCTCAGTTCTATGCGTAGACAAGTTTTCCTCGTTTCGTGCAATTTTGAATTTAACATGGTCTATGGGCTTCTTTACCAAACGAAACGTTGTCCAAAAGCTAAACTAGAAAGTACAAACTTCGTAGAACACTAAATAGAGTATAACGGTCCAGTTTGATGTCTTATGAATGCTCAGTTTTATGCGTAGACAAGTTTTCCTCGTTTCGTGCAATTTTGTGCTTAACTTGGTCTATTGGCTTCTTTACCTAACGAAACATTGTCCAAAAGCTAAAATAGCAAGTCAAGACTTCTAAAAACACTAAATAGAGTATAACGGTCCAATTTGACGTCGTAGGAATGCTCAGTTTTATGCGTAGACAAGTTTTCCTCGTTTCGCGCAATTTTGTGCTTAACTTGGTCTATTGGCTTCTTTACCTAACGAAACGTTGTCCAAAAGCAAAACTAGCAAGTTAAGACTTCTAAGAACACTAAATAGAGTATAACGGTCCAATTTGATGCCTGAGGAATTCTCAGTTCTATGCCTAGACAAGTTTTCCTCGTTTCGTGCTATTTTGAACTTCACTTGGTCTATTGGCTTCTTTACCTAACGAAACGTTGTCCAAAAGCTAAACTAGCAAGTTAAGACTTCTAAGAACACTAAATAGAGTATAACGGTCCAATTTGACGCCGTAGGAATGCTCAGTTCTATGCGTAGACAAGTTTTCCTCGTTTCGTGCTATTTTGAAGTTCACTTGGTCTATTGGCTTCTTTACCTAACGAAACGTTGTCGAAAAGCTAAACTAGCAAGTTAAGACTTCTAAGAACACTAAATAGAGTATAACGGTCCAATTTGACGCCGTAGGAATGCTCAGTTCTATGCGTAGACAAGTTTCCCTCGTTTCGTGCAATTTTGAACTTAACATGGTCTATGGGCTTCTTTACCAAACGAAACGTTGTCCAAAAGCTAAACTAGAAAGTACAAACTTCGTAGAACACTAAATAGAGTATAACGGTCCAGTTTGATGCCTTAGGAATGCTCAGTTTTATGCGTAAACAAGTTTTCCTCGTTTCGTGCAATTTTGTGCTTAACTTGGTCTATTGGCTTCTTTACCTAACGAAACGTTGTCCAAAAGCTAAACTAGCAAGTCAAGACTTCTAAGAACACTAAATAGAGTATAACGGTCCTATTTGACGCCGTAGGAATGCTCAGTTCTATGCGTAGACAAGTTTTCCTCGTTTCGTGCAATTTTGAACTTAACATGGTCTATGGGCTTCTTTTGCCAAACGAAACGTTGTCCAAAAGCTAAACTAGAAAGTACAAACTTCGTAGAACTCTAAATAGAGTATAATGGTCCAGCTTGATGCCTTAGAAATGCTCAGTTTTATGCGTAGACAAGTTTTCCTCGTTTCGTGCAATTTTGTGCTTAACTTGGCCTATTGGCTTCTTTAACTAACGAAACGTTGTCCAAAAGCTAAACTAGCAAGTCAAGACTTGTAAGAACACTAAATAGAGTATAACGGTCCAATTTGACGCCGTAGGAATGCTCAGTTCTATGCGTAGACAAGTTTTACTCGTTTCGTGCTATTTTGAACTTCACTTGGTCTTTTGGCTTCTTTACCTAACGAAACGTTGTCCAAAAGCTAAACTAGCAAGTTAAGACTTCCAAGAACACTAAATAGAGTATAACGTTCCAATTTGATGCCTGAGGAATTCTCAAGTATATGCGTAGACAAGTTTTCCTCGTTTCGTGCTATTTTAAACTTCACTTGGTCTATTGGCTTCTTTACCTAACGAAACGTTGTCCAAAAGCTAAACTAGCAAGTTAAGACTTCTAAGAACACTAAATAGAGTATAACGGTCCAATTTGACGCCGTAGGAATGCTCAGTTCTATGCGTAGACAAGTTTTCCTCGTTTCGTGCAATTTTGAATTTAACATGGTCTATGGGCTTCTTTACCAAACGAAACGTTGTCCAAAAGCTAAACTAGAAAGTACAAACTTCGTAGAACACTAAATAGAGTATAACGGTCCAGTTTGATGCCTTATGAACGCTCAGTTTTATGCGTAGACAAGTTTTCCTCGTTTCGTGCAATTTTGTGCTTAACTTGGTCTATTGGCTTCTTTACCTAACGAAACATTGTCCAAAAGCTAAACTAGCAAGTCAAGACTTCTAAGAACACTAAATAGAGTATAACGGTCCAATTTGACGTCGTAGGAATGCTCAGTTCTATGCGTAGACAAGTTTTCCTCGTTTCGTGCTATTTTGAACTTCACTTGGTCTATTGGCTTCTTTACCTAACGAAACGCTGTCCAAAAGCTAAACTAGCAAGTTAAGACTTCCAAGAACACTAAATAGAGTATAACGGTCCAATTTGATGCCTGAGGAGTTCTCAGTTCTATGCGTAGACAAGTTTTCCTCGTTTCGTGCAATTTTGAATTTAACATGGTCTATGGGCTTCTTTACCAAACGAAACGTTGTGCAAAAGCTAAACTAGAAAGTACAAACTTCGTAGAACACTAAATAGAGTATAACGGTCCAGTTTGATGTCTTATGAATGCTCAGTTTTATGAGTAGACAAGTTTTCCTCGTTTCGTGCAATTTTGTGCTTAACTTGGTCTATTGGCTTCTTTACCTAACGAAACATTGTCCAAAAGCTAAAATAGCAAGTCAAGACTTCTAAGAACACTAAATAGAGTATAACGGTCCAATTTGACGTTGTAGGAATGCTCAGTTTTATGCGTAGACAAGTTTTCCTCGTTTCGTGCAATTTTGTGCTTAACTTGGTCTATTGGCTTCTTTACCTAACGAAACGTTGTCCAAAAGCAAAACTAGCAAGTTAAGACTTCTAAGAACACTAAATAGAGTATAACGGTCCAATTTGATGCCTGAGGAATTCTCAGTTCTATGCGTAGACAAGTTTTCCTCGTTTCGTGCTATTTTGAACTTCACTTGGTCTATTGGCTTCTTTACCTAACGAAACGTTGTCCAAAAGCTAAACTAGCAAGTTAAGACTTCTAAGAACACTAAATAGAGTATAACGGTCCAATTTGACGCCGTAGGAATGCTCAGTTCTATGCGTAGACAAGTTTTCCTCGTTTCGTGCTATTTTGAAGTTCACTTGGTCTATTGGCTTCTTTACCTAACGCAACGTTGTCGAAAAGCTAAACTAGCAAGTTAAGACTTCTAAGAACACTAAATAGAGTATAACGGTCCTATTTGACGCCGTAGGAATGCTCAGTTCTATGCGTAGACAAGTTTTCCTCGTTTCGTGCTATTTTGAACTTCACTTGGTCTATTGGCTTCTTTACCTAACGAAACGTTGTCCAAAAGCTAAACTAGCAAGTTAAGACTTTTAAGAACACTAAATAGAGTATAACGGTCCAATTTGATGCTTGAGGAATGCTCAGTTCTATGCGTAGACAAGTTTTCCTCGTTTTGTGCTATTTTGAACTTAACTTGGTCTATTGGCTTTTTTACCTAACGAAACGTTGTCCAAAAGCTAAACTAGCAAGTTAAGACTTCCAAGAACACTAAATAGAGTATAACGTTCCAGTTTGATACCTGAGGAATGCTCAGTTCTATGCGTAGACAAGTTTTCATCGTTTCGTGCTATTTGGAACTTAACTTGGTCTATGGGCTTCTTTACCTAACGAAACGTTGTTCCAAAGCTAAACTAGCAAGTTAAGACTTCTAAGAACACTAAATAGAGTATAACGGTCCAATTTGATGCCTTAGGAATGCTTAATTCTATGCATAGACAAGTTTTTCACGTTTCGTGCAATTTTGAACTTAACTTGGTCTATGGGCTTCTTTACCTAATGAAACGTTGTCCTAAAGCTAAACTAGCAAGTTAAGACTTCTAAGAACACTAAATAGAGTATAACGGTCCAATTCGATGCCTTAGGAATGCTCAATTCTATGCATAGACAAGTTTTTCTTGTTTCGTGCAATTTTGAACTTAACTTGGTCTCTGGGCTTCTTTACCTAACGAAACGTTGTCCAACAGCTAAACTAGCAAGTTAAAACTTTGTAGAACACTAAATAGAGTATAACGGTCCAATTTGATGCCTTAGTAATGCTCAGTTCTATGCGTAGACAAGTTTTACTCGTTTCGTGCTATTTTGAACTTAACTTGGTCTATTGGCTTATTTACCTAACGAAACGTTGTCCAAAAGCTAAACTAGCAAGTTAAGACTTCTAAGAACACTAAATAGAGTGTAACGGTCCAATTTGATGCCTTAGGAATGCTCAATTCTATGCATGGACAAGTTTTTCAAGTTTCGTGCAATTTTGAACTTAACTTGGTCTATTGGCTTCTATACCTAACGAAACGTTGTCCAAAAGCTAAACTAGCAAGTTAAGACATTGTAGAACACTAACTAGAGTATAACGGTCCAATTTGATGTCTTAGGAATGCTCAGTTCTATGCGTAGACAAGTTTTCCTCGTTTCGTGCTATTTTGAACTTAACTTGGTCTATTGGCTTCTTTACCTAACGAAACGTTGTCCAAAAGCTAAACTAGCAAGTTAAGACTTCTAAGAACACTAAATAGAGTATAATGGTCCAATTTGATGTTGAATATATATGTTTGAGTGATTACAAAAGCATGATTGATTGAACTTTGATCCATAATGTACATGAGAAATCTTAGACCTATATGTCCTACCCAAAATGCATGGGAATTTGATTTATTGAACTAACATGGACTAACATTGCAAGAAGCCCTAACAAGGCTTACATAGCATGTCTTGAGTTTAATTGTGTGTACGATGATCAAGTATCAACATGGTGACCTTAACCGAACTGTAATGAAGACTGAATCATGGTCAAACAGGATTAAGAAAGTCATTTTCGTGGTCAATCATAGTCAGAATATATTGGAGCTTAAATGGAGGCAATTGAAGTAAAGTTGACTTTCTGGTCAGAGTCAAAGTCAACAGACTGACGTGGCAGATGACATGGACGTGATGACATGGCATATGAAGTGGATACATGAAATGGATTAGTGGAGTCAATAAGAGCTACAAGTCAACAATAGAGATTTAAAGCCAAAAAGCAAGAAGAGACATGCAATAAATAACTCACATTTTCAAGACCTCTTTTGCTGCAAAAGAGATATAGTTTGCTGGAAAAACACTTTGGAAAGAGACAAAGGAAGGTGATTTATTTCAAAGGTTTTCCTCATCCAATGGTCCACATTCCTTCCCTCCAAAATATCTTTTTGATCCATTGGTTCAAGATTAAACCTTTCCACTACACCTTTTTATCCAATGGCTATCTTTAAACCTTCCTCATCTAATGGCCATTATTCCTCCCAGTAAAGAGAGACTTGTTGTAATCATTTTCACACTTCTCTAAGCCTTCTAACAGCTATATTGATCCAAGGGTCCATATTTTTCATATCTAATCCAATGGCCCTCATTTCATGAGCTTACACTCCACAATTTCTACAAAAATTAACTCTTTGTCTATGGTGCAGAGACTTGGCCGAAAGTTACTCTTTCTCTCTTAAGTGTTCTTCATCTCTCAAGCTTTCATTCTCTCACTCATTCATTCCTTGATTACATACTTGATTTTGAAGAGAGATCATATACACTAGCCAAGCAAAGCTTTATTGTTACTCCTGAGCCTTTCAAATCTGATTTTCATCATATTCTCAAGAGTCATTTCCTTTGTGACATAATCTGGTTTCCAGCACTTCTAAGGCTACATTCATCATCTCCATTTCATTATTCAAGCCTTGTGATAACTGATTTTCGTTGGTTGTTACACTACTAAAAGTTTCACAAACCCTAACAACCAAAAATCTCAAATCTGAGTTTTGTGCTTACCATTCCCATTCCAGCTTTTCAAGAGCTTCATTTGAGCCCTATACACTTACAAATCCAGCTACAAAGAGCCAGCCTTTGAACCTAAACTTACCTCATATCCTGCTACACTTAGAGCCATATTTGAGTTTGTATTTGTTGATTGAGTTAGTGTGGTGAGCTATAAACCACACGCTGTGTAAAGTTTGGTGTTTGAGCTACAAA
This sequence comes from Tripterygium wilfordii, assembly GCF_013401445.1. Classification (NCBI taxonomy): domain Eukaryota; kingdom Viridiplantae; phylum Streptophyta; class Magnoliopsida; order Celastrales; family Celastraceae; genus Tripterygium; species Tripterygium wilfordii. Next base: position 8,398,688 of record NC_052240.1, read on the forward strand.
AACACTGGTTGTATGAGTTCCGCTTGACTCGGTTGAACAAGCCATAGTGGAGTGTTTGAAATTCCCAAGTGGGACTTGGGGAGTGGAGTAGGCTTGGGTTAAGCTGAACCACTATAAATCTCTTGCCTCTTTTACTTTCCAGCAATTTCAATTAGCATTGCATTCTCATATCATACATACTTGAAATTGATCATTTAGGTTGTTAGAGTCAAGCTTGTTCAATTAATTGTCAAATCTGATTTTGTGCCCTAATTACATTTGTTTTGCAAGTGACATATACATACTTGATCATCTTGCTTGATTCTTGATCTTAAAGTTATCTATCTTGCTTATATCAATTGTCCTTGACTTGCTTGAGCTTATTTGATTGCTTTGTGCTCAAATCTGCCATTAGGAGACCATACAATCATATTAGGATTTTATATGTGATTTGCTCAAATTGATTGTTCTACTTGACTTATATACATCTACACTAGTACTCAATTTGGTATTTAGCTTCCGCTTAGGGTGAAACTGAAAAAAGAGGTGACCTAGTCTAAAATTGACTAAGGACACAATTCACCCCCCTCTTGTGGTGCCATCCGATCTGATATTCCCAAAATACCCCCACTAATGGGAGAAGGCCACGTGGCAGAGTAAGTTCCAGTGAGGACAATGTGGGTGACGTACCGAAGGGTAAACTTCGGTTCTTAACCGAAGTGTATACCTCTGCACTATCAGACCGAAGACCACACTTTGATAACCGTACTACAGAAGCATGTACGCACGAAGCTTCAACTAATGAAGAGTCCTCATAGGACGCCAATTCTAGATAGAGTCCTACTCCCCTTTGGAGAGTGATACAGATAGAATTTACCATCCGAGAAACCCTCTGGAAAACCAATGAGAGAAAGTTTGACTCCTACTACAACTCGAACACTTCAAACTCATATAAAAGGGGAACCTCTGCCCTCAGGTAAGGGATCTAACTCCTGCATTCTAAAATACTTACTGAGCAAGAGGCAACGCTCGAAGCAACGAGCCATCCTCCCAAGTTTAGTACTGTACTGACTTGAGCGTCGGAGAGGTCCCCCCGAGTACACCCGCGGGGCCCTACCGAAGCTTACGTTCGCTTCTTGTGCAGGAAGGAAAGAAGAGATCACATACCAACAAAGGAGAAATTAGTTATTCCAGCTCAGTCTGACTTGGCTGATTTGTCTGATAGGGTAGACCTGTTTTAGACATCATCAGTTTGGCGCCGTCTGTGGGAAAGAAGTACACTTCCCTAAAGAAACTCAAAATGGTCAGATTGAGAAAGAATGTCGCTTCTACTTCAGAAACAAGCCATCGAGTTGATGACCCTAATGCTCCCGACCGGGGGCAGGGTGAACACCCCCATCATGAGGAGGTAGAACACCAGGAGGATGTTGCTGACCGAACCAACCAGCATAACCAGGACGCTGGACCGCCTCAAGTACCTTGCACTCAGGAACAATTCCAACAACTTTCCCAGCAGGTGCAAATGTTGACAGAACTAATCATGAACCAACAGACACAAGTGAACCAAGAAATCCCGCACAATGAGGAGGTGCGAAGTTCACACTCAGGTAGGTCTAGAGAACCAAGCCGAAGGGTGAATCCCGATGGTACCATTGGAGAAAGTACTAGAAGGGGAACTACCTACAATGAAGATGTCGGTCGACACCTAGATGAGATGAACAAGAAGATTGCAGCACTACAAGGAGTGTCCCCAATGGAGGGAGTGTGGGACAGTACGTTGACCCCTTTAGCTCCTGAAATACTTGAAGCTGAAATGCCGCGTCACCTTATTGTTCCAAAGCTGGAGAAGTATGAAGGGTTAACTGACCCCTGTGATCATATCCAGGGTTTCAAATCAATGATGGAGTGTCGGGGGGCAAATGCCCTGATAATGTGTAAGATATTCCCATCAACCCTTTTTGGACCAGCAAGAACTTGGTTCAATCGATTACCCAGACACAGTGTGACTAGTTTTGGAGATTTGTCCGAGAAACTTGCGCTTCACTTCTCCGCCGCACGAAGGACGGCAAAGACTAGTTTGGATTTGATGAATCTTGACCATGAGCATGGAGAATCACTTCGATCATTTCTTGCAAGGTTCAATAGAGCATGCTTGGAAATCCCACATGTCCAGGTAGAAGTAGCTATTTCGGCCCTGGTAAGGACAGTAAGGGATGAAGCGTATGTACGCTCATTAACGAAAAAACGCCCGAAGACTATGGGAGAACTCTACGCTAGGGGAGATAAGTTCATGCAGTCAGAGGACATGATGAAAATTTCTCAGTTCTCTTCTTCCTCGGCCCCTGCCAAAAAAGGCTCGAGCGCCCTGGGAAAGACGGAGAAAGACTTACCCCCTCCAAGCAAGAAGCAAGGAAGAGTAGAAGGAAAGAATGACAAAAAGAAGGATGATCAATCTAGTAGGAAGACTGACCAGGGTCCAGTACCTCGGTATAGTTCCTATACTCCTCTTAATAATTCATTGCATAATATCCTTCTTGAAATAAGTAACAGGGATATACTGAAGTGGCCTAAGAAAATGAGGGCCCCGGCAGAAAAGCGTACTTCAGATAAGTATTGCTTGTTCCATAGGGATCATGGTCATGACACTGAAGAATGTAGGCATCTTAAGGATGAGATTGAAGGCCTCATAAGGCGAGGCTACCTGAAGCAGTTCACTTCAGATAGAGAAGAAAAGAGAAGAAGAACCGATGGTGATGATGGGAATAACGACCGAAGGAGACAAAGAAGAAGGGATAGGTCTCCTCGTCACCAAAGGGGGACTGCTGGGACAATCGGAGTTATTGTAGGAGGTCTGGCCGCAGGAGGAGAAAGCTCCTCAACTAGAAGGGCTTATGCTCGAGTAAATGAAGTAAGTAAGGAAAGAAAGAAGCCGAGAAGGGATGAAGAAAAAATTACTTTCTCAGAAAAAGATGCTGAAGGTATCCAGGATCCACATGATGATGCCCTAGTAATAGAAGCAGTCATCGCAAATTTCACAGTGAAAAAGGTTCTGGTGGATAATGGAAGTGCTGCAGATATCTTGTTCTATCACGCCTTCAAAGAGATGAAGATCTCAGAAGAAAAATTGAAGAACTTTTCGGTTCCTTTATATGGGTTCGCAGGGGAATCCATAGTTCCCAAGGGAGTCATATCCCTACCTGTTACTCTGGGAACCTATCCAAGGACGGTTATGCATATGATCGATCTTCTTGTAGTAGATGTTCAATCCCCCTACAATGCCATCATTGGCAGACCATTGCTGCACAAGGTTCGGGCGGTGGTCTCTACTTACCACCTCAAAATGAAGTTTCCAACTTCCAATGGGGTAGGAGAAGTGAGTGGGGATCAGAAGTTAGCTCGAATGATGTACTATACGGACTTGAAGGACAAGAAGAAGACCTCCATATCAGTTGGAAGCTTAGATGTTTGGGAAGAAGATAAGATACTGAAGCCAACACCGGTTGAAGCACTTCTTCCAATAACTGTGGAGAAAGGAACTGAAAAGAAGCTATTTCTAGGGTCTCTGCTAAATAAAATGTTAGCTGAGGAGGTAACCAAGCTCCTCCTCTCTAACATAAGGAGCTTCGCATGGAGTGCGCATGAGATGCCAGGAATTAGTATGGAAGTCATCTCCCACAGTTTGAGCATCATACCGGGGACTAAACCGGTCAAACAGAAAAAGCGTAACTTCGCCCTAGAGAGACAAGCTGCTATCAAGGAAGAAGTGGGGAAGTTACTTGAAGCCGGTTTCATCCGAGAGGTACGGTATCCAGATTGGTTGGCCAATGTGGTCATGGTAAAGAAGGCGAATGGAAAGTGGCGTATGTGCGTTGACTTCACGGATCTAAACAAAGCTTGTCCTAAGGACTGCTATCCTCTTCCTAAGATTGATCAATTAGTGGATGCAACTTCAGGCCACGAACTCCTTAGCTTCTTGGATGCTTATTCGGGGTACCACCAGATCAAGATGAACCCAAGAGATGAGGAGAGTACCTCATTCATAACTCCAGAAGGGACATATTGCTATAAGGTTATGCCCTTCGGACTTAAGAATGCTGGTGCCACTTATCAAAGGTTGATAAACCATGTCTTTACTTATCAGATAGGAAAATCAGTAGAAGCATACGTAGATGATATGGTCGTGAAGAGTAGAAGGGCGGAAGATCATCCTTCAGATCTTCAAAAAGTGTTTAACACTTTAGATAAGTTTCAAATGAAATTAAACCCAGACAAATGCGTTTTTGGAGTAAGCTCAGGAAAATTCCTAGGCTTCCTTGTCACTAGTAGAGGAATCGAAGCAAACCCAGAGAAGGTTGAAGCCATTCTTCAGATGGAACCTCCGAAGTCTCCGAAGGAGGTTCAGAGACTAACGGGAAGAGCAGCGGCACTTGGGAGATTCCTTGCTAGGTCGGGTGATAAGTGTAGACCCTTCTTCCAGGCCTTAAAAAAGGCCAAGGAATTTCAATGGACTGAAGAGTGTCAGAAGGCATTTGAGGGTTTAAAGGAATACCTCGGACATCCTCCCCTACTAACATGTCCAAAAGAAGGAGAGGTATTGTACTTGTACCTTGCTACGACAGATCATGCAGTAAGTGCAGTCCTTATCCAGGAAGAAAATAAAATCCAGAAGCCAGTGTATTATGTTAGTAAGGTCATGATAGATGCTGAGACTCGTTATACCGAAGCAGAGAAATTTGCTTTAGCATTGGTTACTGCGGCTCGAAAATTAAGACCCTACTTCCAAGCCCATACTGTAGTAGTTCTTACTGACCAACCATTGAAGAACATACTTCAGAAGCCAGACACATCAGGAAGATTGATAAAGTGGTCCATTGAGTTGAGTGAGTTCGACATTCAATACAAACCAAGACATGCGATTAAGGCTCAAGCCTTAGCAGATTTTGTTGTCGAATGTCATCGCCCAACCTTAGTAACACTGACCGAAGAGGACTACCCAAAATGGAACCTTTACGTTGACGGTTCTTCTAACCAAGAGGGTAGCGGAGCCGGAGTACTCCTCTTCGGTCCGGGGGGCATATGTATTGAACATGCACTTCATTTTCATTTCAAAGCGTCAAATAATGAAGCAGAATACGAAGCGGTACTAGCTGGATTGAGACTTGCTGTCGAACTTGAAGTTAAGTATTTGTTGATCAACAGTGACTCTCAGCTAGTAACTGAACAAATGAAGGGAGACTATGAGGCGAGAGGCTCAAATATGGTCAAGTACTTAGCTGCGGTCAAGAAATTACTGGCCAAGATTCCCAAGGTAGAGATCAATCGAATACCTAGGGAGGAAAATGCAAAAGCAGATGTCCTTGCTCGATTAGCTTCAGCCTGTTCAGCCAAAGGACCTACTTCGGTCAGAATTGAAGTACTTCCTCAACCAAGTATTTCGGCTAAACTAGAAGTGGCTGCGGTTGAAGCTGAACCAAGTTGGAAGGACCCAATCAGAGAATTCCTACTTGAAGGGAAACTTCCTGAAGATAGGAATGAAGCAAGGAGTCTCCGGAAAATGGCAGCAAGATATACTCTGATTGATGGAGAATTATACAGAAGATCCTTCACACTTCCATATTTGCGATGTTTGGCGCCCAGAGAGGCCGATTACGCCTTAAGAGAAGTGCATGAAGGAATTTATGGAAGTTACATACGGGGAAGAACATTAAGTTATCAGGTGCTACGTTGTGGATACTACTGGCCTACAATGGTGTCAGACGCCAAAAAGCTAGTTCAAAAATGTGATAAGTGTCAAAGGCATTCCAATGTACCCCACCTTCCTCCTAGCCAGATGGTGCCTATTCAGAGTCCTTGTCCATTTGCCCAGTGGGGTATGGACATTCTTGGACCATTCCCACCAGCATCGGGTCAAAGGACATATCTGATAGTAGCCGTGGACTACTTCACTAAGTGGCTAGAAGTGGAGCCACTTGCAACTATTTCTGAGAATAAGGTAATAGACTTCATCTGGAGAACCGTTGTCTGTAGATATGGGATACCAAGAGCCCTTATTGTTGATAACGGCAGACAATTTGTCGGAGGAAAGATGAAGAAGCTATGTGAAGAGTTGGGGGTTGATCTCAGAGTCACTTCGGTCAGTCACCCGCAAGCTAATGGGCAAGCTGAAGTGACAAACCGAGTGATCCTCCATGGTTTGAAGACAAGACTAAATAGTGCCAAAGGAAGATGGGTGGAAGAACTACCGAGTGTGTTATGGTCCTACCGAACCACAGCACGGACTTCTACTAGAGAAACACCCTTCTCCCTGGCATTTGGCTCCGAAGCCGTGATACCTGTAGAAATTGGAATCCCGTCTACAAGGATCATTAACTTCAATATCCAAGAGAATATTGAAGCACTTCTGAATAATTTAGACTTGGTGGAGGAAGTTAGAGAAGAGACTCGAATCAGAACTGCAGCATACAAGCAGAGGACGGCCCGGTATTACAACCGAAGGGTCAAAGAAAGAAAGTTCAACCCAGGGGATCTTGTCTTAAGAAAGATGGAGGCCGCAGGAAAACACCCTGGGAAGCTAGGGGAGACGTGGGATGGACCTTTCAAAGTAATTGAAGCATTCAAGGAAGGAACCTACAGGATTGAAGACCCAGAAAACCCTGGGAGGAAGATGCGTCCTTGGAATGCTGATAATTTACGCAGATATTTTGTTTAGTTAAACAATAATTTTTCAATAAGTTGTTACTTGTTAATCAGCTTAATAAAACAAGAGTTCAGAAGTTGTTGCATAATCTCTTGGCCTCAAAAAATAGGCCACTTCGGCCCAATCAGACCCTTCGGTCCAAATAGGCCACATCGGCCCAAAACTTAGAAGAATTTTCTAAGTCTCAAAAATAGGCCACTTCGGCCCAATCAGACCCTTCGGTCCAAATAGGCCACATCGGCCCAAAACTTAGAAGAACTTTCTAAGTCTCAAAAATAGGCCACTTCGGCCCATAGACCCTTCGGTCCAAATAGGCCACATCGGCCCAAAGCTTAGAAAATTTTTCTAAGTCTCAAAAATAGGCCATTTCGGCCCAATCAGACCCTTCGGTCCAAATAGGCCACATCGGCCCAAAACTTAGAAAAATTTTCTAAGTCTCAAAAATAGGCCACTTCGGCCCAATCAGACCCTTCGGTCCAAATAGGCCACATCGGCCCAAAACTTAGAAGAATTTTCTAAGTCTCAAAAATAGGCCACTTCGGCCCATAGACCCTTCGGTCCAAATAGGCCACATCGGCCCAAAGCTTAGAAAAATTTTCTAAGTCTCAAAAATAGGCCACTTCGGCCCAATCAGACCCTTCGGTCCAAATAGGCCACATCGGCCCAAAACTTAGAAGAATTTTCTAAGTCTCAAACATAGGCCACTTCGGCCCATAGACCCTTCGGTCCAAATAGGCCACATTGGCCCAAAGCTTAGAAAAATTTTCTGAGTCTCAAAATTAGGCCACTTCGGCCCAGATACCCCTCGGTCCAAACAGCCACTTTGGCCCAAAGAATAATAAAATTTTCTAAGTTTTTAAATGTTATGCTTAAGTCTTGAAGTGGACTTCATCCGAAGCTAACACTTCAACTACAAAAAGTACCCCACGCCTGAAAAGCACTTCGGTCATGTAAGGTTCTTCATTAAAAGAAGCCACTTCGGTCAAAGAACTAACGTTAAGCAATATAATACTCTTCAAGCATCCCAAAAAGAGAAATATTATTACAAAATGGTATTAAATTGTTCATACAAAAAATAAAATAAAATAAAATTTCTAAAGTTAAATGTCTTCGGTTGAAGGGGGCAGCTTGGTCTCTGAAGGTTCATGCAGGGTAGCTTCTGGCAAGATCGGTTCAGGAGGATTTGGTGGAGGAATACCCTCTGGCGTAAAGGGACGAACTTCACCAAGCTCGGCTGAGTGAATGGGAGAATCACCTTCGGTAGGGATGACATGTGGGGGATCTTCATCCGAAGTAACTACGGTAAGATCAACAGTGGAAGGATGTTCATCCCCATCCTCGAAATCTTCTTCAGAATTCTCGTCATCTTCAGCCTGACGACGAACTTCTTCCTCAGCCTTAGCAAGTTCAGCATATATCTCCTCTTTGGACTCCTCCAGTCCGTCCTTTCCAACCAAAACTGGGCAAAGCTTATCAAGAACACTTGGATCTTGCCCAGCCTCAATTAGAGCCTTCCTGGCCATTTTAAAGGCACCACGACCACCGAAGTAGCCTTCTTGACGAAGAGTTAACTTGAACTCCTCAGAGGCTTTGAACTCTTGAACCCCCAGGGCCTTGCCTTTGGCAATAGCCTTCACTCGTTCAGCTTCAGCAGCTTGGGAAAGCCTAGTGACCTCAGCCTCCAGCCTGGATTTTTCCTTACGGTATTTGAGCTCCTTGGCGTTAGCGGCATTTAGAGCTTCGGTCCTCTCCGTTAGTTCGGCCCGAAATGTCTCTAGCTCAGCTTCAGCTTTCGCCTTCGCCATGGCAGCTGCTTCGGCCCTTTCAATTGCTACCGTTTCATTGTGAGCCATGTTCGCTATGCCTCCAGGAAGTGTAGCAAGAACAGAGACAACCTACATAGGCATAATGAACTTCAGTACTTCGGGACCAATTTCATCTGTAAAAATACCAAGTCAAAAAAGGAGAACCGAAGTTAAATGAAATTATTATACCTTCATAGCTGCAACGTTCAGCTCTGACACCTTGTCTGACAAAGCAAGCGCTTCGTATCGACTGAAGTCAGCCGGAGTTGGAGCCTTCGCAACCATCCTACCCGCAATAGTTGGGTTATTGGCAGAATCACTCACCAGAACATCCTTGTTCGGTGTATGAACAGTGAGGTCTTCAATTTCCATCCTTCGGGGAGGTTGGGTCACTGGAAGAGGGATGTTGGCATAATCTGAAGTCCGAGAGGGGTTTGAGCTCAGTTGAGTCACCCTGACCGAACTGTGAACAGTTGTGGGAGCGTTGAGCACATTGGCTGCAGCAGAAGTCTCTCCCGTTGTATTCTTCCTTGAACGCTTCGGGTTCGGCTTCCTCCTGTTTCCCTTACCAATGCAGTGCTTCTTGCCCTTTGAAGCCCCAGCGCTGAACATGTTGACGTAGTCCTCCATGCTCGCCATATCTGCACAATGGATGACCGAGCATGTTAATAAAGAAGTAATACAGACAAATGAATTTCTCTAAGTCTAAAAAGACCAACCGAAGCACACCTCTCTGTAGAATAACCGAAGAATAGGCATAAGCAGAATCAATTCTACTGAATGATAGAGAGACCGAAGGATTGGGAGGAAGGTAAGACTTCAATCGATCTAGTAATTCTCTATCAGTCTCAAGCCTGAGTTCGAGGGGATTATTGAACTGAAAAAAGTGAGGAATACCGAAGGTTGTTCGGAACGGAAGGTTCTCTCCGGGATGAAGGGGGCCTTCACAAAAAAGTAACCCTTCTTCCAATCTTTAATTGAAGCTTGGTAGTGAGGGGCTTCAATTGGAGACCGAAACTGAAAGTAGTACAGCCCGGCCTCCCTACCATGTCGACTCAGTCTAAAAAGGTGTTGAATGATAAAAGAATTGAAGGGTATTTTGTACTTGGCACACAGGTTGATGACGGTATTAAGGAATAACCAAGAGTTCGGGGTTAGGAGGGTCGGACAAATACCGAAGATACGGAAAAAACTGGTCAGTGTAGGGGGATAAGGAATCCTTGCACCATATTTTAGAGAGTGAAGCGAAACGGCGAATTCACCTTCCTGTGGATGAAGAGGGTGTTCGTCTGAAGGTATACGACGACATGCCCAGGGGATACCGAAGTCCCTCTTGATGTTTGACACCCCATGATCATCCAATCCTGAACCAGATAGACAGGTCGGTTCGGAATCGACCTCGTCTCCCCCCGCTTGTTGATTGGGTGGAAGCTCACTTGGATCAGCAATTTTGGGATAAGCTGACCGAAGTACTGAAGCCTCGCTAAGGCCGGGGGTAGGAGAATCGATAATGTTCACTTCAGAGTCAGACGCAGTCTGTTCACTCGAAGTAGAGGAAGAAGACGCGTCTCCCGAAGAGGAAGACGAAGTGGAGGAACTTACAGACATAATATAAAAAAAAAAGAAAGGAGTAAAGACTGACCTTGTGAAAACTGAGAGAACTAGGGATTGAAGTATGTTCGGTTTTGCAAAGGAAGGCTTCGGTCGGTCAGTCAGATTAAACGCTCTAAATAGTAAAAATGAGGCGAGTAAAAATCGAAGAGAACTGCAGGCCACCTATTTATATAGGGGGAAAGATCTGATCTAACGGTACGTAGGTTGAGACGGTCTGCATCCTTCGATCTTGTCCGCAAAAAAAAGAACCGTAGGTTGTACGAGTGTGGGGGGCAACTGATATTCCCAAAATACCCCCACTAATGGGAGAAGGCCACGTGGCAGAGTAAGTTCCAGTGAGGACAATGTGGGTGACGTACCGAAGGGTAAACTTCGGTTCTTGACCGAAGTGTATACCTCTGCACTATCAGACCGAAGACCACACTTCGATAACCGTACTACAAAAGCATGTACGCACGAAGCTTCAACTAATGAAGAGTCCTCATAGGACGCCAATTCTAGATAGAGTCCTACTCCCCTTTGGAGAGTGATACAGATAGAATTTACCATCCGAGAAACCCTCTGGAAAACCAATGAGAGAAAGTTTGACTCCTACTACAACTCGAACACTTCAAACTCATATAAAAGGGGAACCTCTGCCCTCAGGTAAGGGATCTAACTCCTGCATTCTAAAATACTTACTGAGCAAGAGGCAACGCTCGAAGCAACGAGCCATCCTCCCAAGTTTAGTACTGTACAGACTTGAGCGTCAGAGAGGTCCCCCCGAGTACACCCGCGGGGCCCTACCGAAGCTTACGTTCGCTTCTTGTGCAGGAAGGAAAGAAGAGATCACGTACCAGCAAAGGAGAAATTAGTTATTCCAGCTCAGTCTGACTTGGCTGATTTGTCTGATAGGGTAGACCTGTTTTAGACATCATCACGATCCAACATTTGTACCTGAGGAATGCTCAGTTCTATGCGTAGACAAGTTTTCCTCGTTTTGTGCAATTTTGAGCTTAACTTGGTCTATTGGCTTCCTTACCTAACGAAACGTTGTCCAAAAGCTAAACTAGCAAGTTAAGACTTCTAAGAACACTAAATAGAGTATAACGGTCCAATTTGATGCCTGAGTAATGCTCAGTTCTATGCGTAGACAAGTTTTCGTCGTTTCGTGCTATTTTGAACTTAACTTGGTCAATTGGCTTCTTTACCTAACGAAACGTTGTCCAAAAGCTAAACTAGCAAGTTAAGACTTCTAAGAACACTAAATAGAGTATAACGGTCCAATTTGATGCCTTAGGAATGCTTAATTCTATGCATAGACAACTTTTTCACGTTTCGTGCAATTTTGAACTTAACTTGGTCTATTGGCTTCTTTACCTAATGAAACGTTGTCCGAAAGCTAAACTAGCAAGTCAAGACTTCTAAGAACACTACATAGAGTATAACGGTCCAATTTGATGCCTGAGGAATGCTCAGTTCTATGCGTAGACAAGTTTTACTCGTTTTGTGCAATTTTGAGCTTAACTTGGTCTATTGGCTTCTTTACATAACGAAACGTTGTCCAAAAGCTAAAATAGCAAGTTAAGACTTCTAAGAACACTAAATAGAGTGTAACGGTCCAATTTGATGCCTTAGGAATGCTCAATTCTATGCATGGACAAGTTTTTCACGTTTCGTGCAATTTTGAACTTAACTTGGTCTATTGGCTTCTATACCTAACGAAACGTTGTCCAAAAACTAAACTAGCAAGTTAAGACTTCTAAGAACACTAAATAGAGCATAACGGTCCAATTTGACGGCGTAGGAATGCTCAGTTCTATGCGTAGACAAGTTTTCTTCGTTTTGTGCAATTTTGAACTTAACTTGGTCTATGGGCCTCTTTACCTAACGAAACGTTGTCCAAAAGGTAAACTAGCAAGTCAAAAATTCGTAGAACAAAAAATAGAGTATAACGGTCCAATTTGATGCCTTAGGAATGTTCAATTCTATGCATAGACAAGTTTTTCACGTTTCGTGCAATTTTGAAGTTAACTTGGTTTATTGGCTTCTTTACCTAACGAAACTTTGTCCAAAAGCTAAACTAGCAAGTTAAGACTTCTAAGAACACTAAATAGAGTATAACGCCCAATTTGATGCCTTAGGAATGCTCAATTCTATGCATGGACAAGTTTTTCACGTTTCGTGCAATTTTGAACTTAACTTGGTCTATTGGCTTCTTTACCTAATGAAACGTTGTCCGAAAGCTAAACTAGCAAGTTAAGACTTCTAAGAACACTAAATAGAGTATAACGGTCCAATGTGATGCCTTAGGAATGCTCAATTCTATGCTTAGATAAGTTTTTCACATTTCGTACAATTTTGAATTTAACTTGGTCTATGAGCTTCTTTACCAAACGAAACGTTGTCCAAAAGCTAAACTAGCAAAGTAAAATTTCATAGAATACTAAATAGAGTATAACGGTCCAATTTGATGCCTTAGGAATGCTCAGTTCTATGCGTAGACAAGTTTTCCTTGTTTCGTGCTATTTTGAACTTAACTTGGTCTACTGGTTTCTTTGCCTAACGAAATGTTGTCCAAAAACTAAACTAGCAAGTCAAGACTTCTAAGAACACTAAATAGAGTGCAATGGTTCAAGTTGATGCCTGAGTAATGCTCAGTTCTATGCGTAGAAAAGTTTTCCTCGTTTTGTGCAATTTTGAACTTAACTTGGTCTATTGGCTTCTTTACCTAACGAAACGTTGTCCCAAAGCTAAACTAGCAAGTTAAAACTTCGAAGAACGCTAAATATAGTGCAACGGTCCAATTTGATGCCATACGAATGCTCAGTTCTATGCGTAGACAAGTTTTCCTCGTTTCGTGCAATTTTGAACTTCTCTTGGTCTATGGGCTTCTTTACCTAACGAAACATTGTCCAATTGCTAAACTAGCAAGTTAAGACTTCTAAGAACACTAAATAGAGTATAACGGTCCAATTTGACGCCGCAGGAATGCTCAGTTCTATGCGTAGACAAGTTTTCCTTGTTTCGTGCTATTTTGAACTTAACTTGGTCTATTGGCTTCTTTACCTAAAGAAACGTTGTCCAAAAGCTAAACTAGCAAGTTAAGACTTCTAAGAACACTAAATAGAGTATAACGGTCCAATTTGACGCCGTAGGAATGCTCAGTTCTATGCGTAGACAAGTTTTCCTCGTTTCGTGCTATTTTGAACTTAACTTGGCCTATCGGCTTCTTTACCTAACGAAACGTTGTCCAAAAGCTAAACTAGCAAGTTAAGACTTCTAAGAACACTAAATAGAGTATAACGGTCTAATTGTCCACCGTAGGAATGCTCAGTTCTATGCGTAGACAAGTTTTCCTTGTTTCGTGCTATTTTGAACATTACTTGGTCTATTGGCTTCTTTACCTAACGAACCGTTGTCCAAAAGCTAAACTAGCAAGTTAAGACCTCTAAGAACACTAAATAGAGTATAACCGTCCAATTTGATGCCTTAGGAATGCTCAATTCTATGCATAGACAAGTTTTTCACGTTTCGTGCAATTTTGAACTTAACTTGGTCTATTGGCTTCTTTACCTAATGAAACGTTGTCCGAAAGCTAAACTAGCAAGTTAAGACTTCTAAGAACACTACATAGAGTATAACGGTCCAATTTGACGCAGTAGGAATGCTCAGTTCTATGCGTAGACAAGTTTTTCTTGTTTCGTGCTATTTTGAACTTAACTTGGTCTATTGGCTTCTTTACCTAACGAACCGTTGTCGAAAAACTAAACTAGCAAGTTAAGACGTCAAAGAACACTAAATAGAGTATAACCGTCCAATTTGATGCCTTAGGAATGCTCAATTCTATGCATAGACAAGTTTTTCACGTTTTGTGCAATTTTGAACTTAACTTGGTCTATGGGCTTCTTTACCTAACGAAACGTTGTCCAAAAGCTAAACTAGCAAGTTAAGACTTCTAAGAACACTAAATAGAGTATAACGGTCCAATTTGACGCCGTAGGAATGCTCAGTTCTATGCGTAGACAAGTATTCCTTGTTTCGTGCTATTTTGAACTTAACTTGGTCTATTGGCTTCTTTACCTAATGAAATGTTGTCCGAAAGCTAAACTAGCAAGTTAAGACTTCTAAGAACACTAAATAGAGTATAACGGTCCAATTTGACGCCGTAGGAATGCTCAGTTCTATGCGTAGACAAGTTTTCCTTGTTTCGTGCAATTTTGAAGTTAACTTGGTCTATTGGCTTCTTTACCTACCGAAACATTTTCCAAAAGCTAAACTAGCAAGTTAAGACTTCTAAGAACACTAAATAGAGTATAACGCCCAATTTGATGCCTTAGAAATGCTCAACTCTATGTATAGTAAAGTTTTTCACGTTTTGTGCAATTTTGAACTTAACTTGGTCTATGGGCTTCTTTACCTAACGAAACGTTGTCCAAAAGCTAAACTAGCAAGTTAAGACTTCTAAGAACACTAAATAGAGTATAACGCTCCAATTTGATGCCTTAGGAATGCTTAATTCTATGCATAGACAAGTTTTTCACGTTTCGTGCAATTTTGAACTTAACTTGGTCTATTGGCTTCTTTACCTAATGAAACGTTGTCCGAAAGCAAAACTAGCAAGTTAAGACTTCTAAGAACACTAAATAGAGTATAATGGTCCAATTTGATGCCTTAGGAATGCTTAATTCTATGCATAGACAAGTTTTTCACGTTTCGTGCAATTTTGAACTTAACTTGGTCTATTGGCTTCTTTACCTAATGAAACGTTGTCCGAAAGCAAAACTAGCAAGTTAAGACTTCTAAAAACACTAAATAGAGTATAACCGTCCAATTTGATGCCTTAGGAATGCTCAATTCTATGCATAGACAAGTTTTTCACGTTTCGTGCAATTTTGAACTTAACTTGGTCTATTGGCTTCTTTACCTAATGAAACGTTGTCCGAAAGCTAAACTAGCAAGGTAAGACTTCTAAGAACACTACATAGAGTATAACGGTCCAATTTGATGCCTGAGTAATACTCAGTTCTATGCGTAGACAAGTTTTCCTCGTTTTGTGCAATTTTGAGCTTAACTTGGTCTATTGGCTTCTTTACCTAACGAAACGTTGTCCAAAAGCTAAAATAGCAAGTTAAGACCTCAAAGAACACTAAATAGAGTATAACCGTCCAATTTGATGCCTTAGGAATGCTTAATTCTATGCATAGACAAGTTTATCACGTTTCGTGCAATTTTGAACTTAACTTGGTCTATTGGCTTCTTTACCTAATGAAACGTTGTCCGAAAGCTAAACTAGCAAGTTAAGACTTCTAAGAACACTACATAGAGTATAACGGTCCAATTTGATGCCTGAGGAATGCTCAGTTCTATGCGTAGACAAGTTTTTCTCGTTTTGTGCAATTTTGAACTTAACTTGGTCTATTGGCTTCTTTACCTATCGAAACGTTGTCCCAAAGCTAAACTAGCAAGTTAAAACTTCGAAGAACACTAAATACAGTGCAACGGTCCAATTTGATGCCATACGAATGCTCAGTTCTATGCGTAGACAAGTTTTCCTCGTTTCGTCCAATTTTGAACTTATCTTGGTCTATGGGCTTCTTTACCTAACGAAACGTTGTCGAAAAGTTAAACTAGCAAGTTAAGACTTCTAAGAACACTAAATAGAGTGTAACGGTCCAATTTGATGCCTTAGGAATGCTCAATTCTATGCATAGACAACTTTTTCACGTTTCGTGCAATTATGAACTTAACTTGGTCTATTGGCTTCTTTACCTAATGAAACGTTGTCCGAAAGCTAAATTAGCAAGTCAAGACTTCTAAGAACACTAAATAGAGTGTAACGGTTCAATTTGATGCCTTAGGAATGCTCAATTCTATGCATGGACAAGTTTTTCACGTTTCGTGCAATTTTGAACTTAACTTGGTCTATTGGCTTCTATACCTAACGAAACGTTGTCGAAAAGCTAAACTAGCAAGTTAAGACTTCTAAGGACACTAAATACAGTGTAACGGTCCAATTTGATGCCTTAGGAATACTCAATTCTATGCATGGACAAGTTTTTCACGTTTCGTGCAATTTTGAACTTAACTTGGTCTATTGGCTTCTTTACTTAACGAAACGTTGTCCAAAAGCAAAACTAGCAAGTTAAGACCTCTAAGAAAACTAAATAGAGTATAACGGTCCAATTTGATGCCTGACGAATGCTCAGTTCTATGCGTAGACAAGTTTTCCTCGATTTGTGTAATTTTGAACTTAACTTGGTCTATGGGCTTCTTTAGCTAACGAAACGTTGTCCAAAAGCTAAACTAGCAATTCAAAACTTTGCATAACACTAAATAGAGTATAACGGTCCAATTTGATGCCTTAAGAATGCTCAATTCTATGTGTGGACAAGTTTTTCACGTTTCGTGAAATTTTAAGGTTAACTTGGTCTATTGGCTTCTTTACCTACCGAAACATTGCCAAAAAGCTAAACTAGCAATTTAAGACTTCTAAGAACACTAAATAGACTATAACGTCGAATTTGATGCCTTAGGAATGCTCAATTCTATGCATAGACAAGTTTTTCACGTTTTGTGGAATTTTGAACTTAACTTGGTCTATGGGCTTCTTTACCTAACGAAACGTTGTCCAAAAGCTAAACTAGCAAGTTAAAACTTCTAAGAACAATAAATAGAGTATATTGGTCCAATTTGATGCCTTAGTAATGCTTAATTCTATGCATAGACAAGTGTTTCACGTTTCGTGCAATTTTGAACTTAACTTGGTCTATTGGCTTCTTTACCTAATGAAACGTTGTCCGAAAGCTAAACTAGCAAGTTAAGACTTCTAAGAACACTAAATAGAGTATAACGGTCCAATTCGATGCCTTAGGAATGCTCAATTCTATGCATAGATAAGTTTTTCACGTTTCGTGCAATTTTGAACTTAACTTGGTCTATGAGCTTCTTTACCTAACGAAACATTGTCCAAAAGCTAAACTAGCAAATTAAAACTTCGTAGAACACTAAATAGAGTATAACGTTCCATTTTGATGCCTTAGAAATGCTCAGTTCTATGCGTAGACAAGTTTTCCTTGTTTCGTGCTATTCTGAACTTAACTTGGTCTATTGGCTTCTTTACCTAACGAAACGTTGTCCAAAAGCTAAACTAGCAAGTTAAGACTTCTAAGAACACCACATAGAGTATAACGGTCCAATTTGATGCCTGAGGAATGCTCAATTCTATGCGTAGACAAGTTTTCCTCGTTTCGTGCTATCTTGCACTTAACTTGGTCTATTGGCTTCTTTACGTAATGAAACGTTGTCCAAAAGCTAAAATAGCAAGTTAAGACTTCTAAGAACACTAAATAGAGTATAACGGTCCAATTTGATGTCTTAGGAATGCTCAGTTCTATGCGTAGACAAGTTTTCCTCGTTTTGTGTAATTTTGAGCTTAACTTGGTCTATTGGCTTCTTTACCTAACGAAACGTTGTCCAAAAGCTAAACTAGCAAGTTAAGACTCCTAAGAACACTAAATAGAGTATAACGGTCCAATTTGATGCCTTAGGAATACTCAATTCTATGCATGGACAAGTTTTTCACGTTTCGTGCAATTTTGAACTTAACTTGGTCTATTGGCTTCTTTACTTAACGAAACGTTGTCCAAAAGCAAAACTAGCAAGTTAAGACTTCGAAGAACACTAAATAGAGTATAACGGTCCAATTTGATGCCTGACGAATGCTCAGTTCTATGCGTAGACAAGTTTTCCTCGTTTTGTGTAATTTTAAACTTAACTTGGTCTATGAGCTTCTTTGCCTAACGAAACATTGTCCAAATGCTAAACTAGCAAATTAAAACTTCGTAGAACACTAAATAGAGTATAACGTTCCAATTTGATGCCTTAGGAATGCTCAGTTCTATGCGTAGACAAGTTTTCCTTGTTTCGTGCTATTTTGAACTTAACTTGGTCTATTGGCTTCTTTACCTAACGAAACGTTGTCCAAAAGCTAAACTAGCAAGTTAAGACTTCTAAGAACACCACATAGAGTATAACGGTCCAATTTGATGCCTTAGGAATGCTCAGTTCTATGCGTAGACAAGTTTTCCTCGTTTTGTGCAATTTTGAGCTTAACTTGGTCTATTGGCTTCTTTACCTAACGAAACGTTGTCCAAAAGCTAAACTAGCAAGTTAAGACTTCTAAGAACACTAAATAGAGTATAACGGTCCAATTTGATGTCTTAGGAATGCTCAGTTCTATGCGTAGACAAGTTTTGCTCGTTTTGTGCAATTTTGAGCTTAACTTGGTCTATTGGCTTCTTTACCTAACGAAACGTTGTCCAAAAGCTAAACTAGCAAGTTAAGACTTCTAAGAACACTACATAGAGTATAACGGTCCAATTTGATGCCTTATGAATGCTCAATTCTATGCATGGACAAGTTTTTCACGTTTAGTGCAATTTTGAACTTAACTTGGCCTATTGGCTTCTTTACGTAACGAAGCGTTGTCCAAAAGTTAAACTAGCAAGTTAAGACTTGTAAGAACACTAAATAGAGTATAACGGTCCAATTTGATGCCTTAGGAATGCTCAGTTCTATGCGTAGACAAGTTTTGCTCGTTTTGTGCAATTTTGAGCTTAACTTGGTCTATTGGCTTCTTTACCTAACGAAACGTTGTCCAAATGCTAAACTTACAATTTAAGACTTCTAAGAACACTAAATAGAGTATAACGGTCCAATGTGATGACTTAGAAATGCTCAATTCTATGCATGGACAAGTTTTTCACGGTTAGTGCAATTTTGAACTTAACTTGGTCTATTGGCTTCTTTACGTAACGAAACGTTGTCCAAAAGCTAAACTAGCAAGTTAAGATTTCTAAGAACACTAAATAGAGTATAACGGTCCAATTTGATGCCTTAGGAATGCTCAGTTCTACGCGTAGACAAGTTTTCCTCGTTTTGTGCAATTTTGAGCTTAACTTGGTCTATTGGCTTCTTTACCTAACGAAACGTTGTCCAAAAGCTAAACTAGCAAGTTAAGACTTCTAAGAACACTACATAGAGTATAACGGTCCAATTTGATGCCTTAGGAATGCTCAATTCTATGCATGGACAAGTTTTTCACGTTTAGTGCAATTTTGAACTTAACTTGGTCTATTAGCTTCTTTATGTAACGAAACGTTGTCCAAAAGCTAAACTAGCAAGTTCAGACTTCTAAGAACACTAAATAGAGTATAACGGTCCAATTCGATGCCTTAGGAATGCTCAATTCTATGCATAGATAAGTTTTTCACGTTTCGTGCAATTTTGAACTTAACTTGGTCTATTGGCTTCTTTATGTAACGAAACGTTGTCCAAAAGCTAAACTAGCAAGTTCAGACTTCTAAGAACACTAAATAGAGTATAACGGTCCAATTCGATGCCTTAGGAATGCTCAGTTCTATGCGTAGACAAGTTTTCCTTGTTTCGTGCAATTTTGAACTTAACTTGGTCTATTGGCTTCTTTAACTAATGAAACGTTGTCCGAAAGCAAAACTAGCAAGTTAAGACTTCTAAGAACACTAAATAGAGTATAATGGTCCAATTTGATGCCTTAGGAATGCTTACTTCTATGCATAGACAAGTTTTTCACGTTTCGTGCAATTTTGAACTTAACTTGGTCTATTGGCTTCTTTACCTAATGAAACGTTGTCCGAAAGCAAAACTAGCAAGTTAAGACTTCTAAGAACACTAAATAGAGTATAACCGTCCAATTTGATGCCTTAGGAATGCTCAATTCTATGCATAGACAAGTTTTTCACGTTTCGTGCAATTTTGAACTTAACTTGGTCTATTGGCTTCTTTACCTAATGAAACGTTGTCCGAAAGCTAAACTAGCAAGGTAAGACTTCTAAGAACACTACATAGAGTATAACGGTCCAATTTGATGCCTGAGAAATGCTCAGTTCTATGCGTAGACAAGTTTTCCTCGTTTTGTGCAATTTTGAGCTTAACTTGGTCTATTGGCTTCTTTACCTAACGAAACGTTGTCCAAAAGCTAAAATAGCAAGTTAAGACCTCAAAGAACACTAAATAGAGTATAACCGTCCAATTTGATGCCTTAGGAATGCTTAATTCTATGCATAGACAAGTTTTTCACGTTTCGTGCAATTTTGAACTTAACTTGGTCTATTGGCTTCTTTACCTAATGAAACGTTGTCCGAAAGCTAAACTAGCAAGTTAAGACATCTAAGAATACTAAATAGAGTATAACGGTCCGATTTGATGCCTTAGGAATGCTCAGTTCTATGCGTAGACAAGTTTTCCTCGTTTTGTGCAATTTTGAGCTTAACTTGGTCTATTAGCTTCTTTACCTAACGAAACGTTGTCCAAAAGCTAAACTAGCAAGTTAAGACTTCTAAGAACACTAAATAGAGTATAACGGTCCAATTTGATGTCTTAGGAATGCTCAGTTCTATGCGTAGACAAGTTTTGCTCGTTTTGTGCAATTTTGAGCTTAACTTGGTCTATTGGCTTCTTTACCTAACGAAACGTTGTCCAAATACTAAACTTACAAGTTAAGACTTCTAAGAACACTAAATAGAGTATAACGGTCCAATGTGATGCCTTAGGAATGCTCAATTCTATGCATGGACAAGTTTTTCACGGTTAGTGCAATTTTGAACTTCACTTGGTCTATTGGCTTCTTTACGTAACGAAACGTTGTCCAAAAGCTAAACTAGCAAGTTAAGACTTCTAAGAACACTAAATAGAGTATAACGGTCCAATTTGATGCCTTATGAATGCTCAGTTCTATGCGTAGACAAGTTTTCCTCGTTTTGTGCAATTTTGAGCTTAACTTGGTCTATTGGCTTCTTTACCTAACGAAACGTTGTACAAAAGCTAAACTAGCAAGTTAAGACTTCTAAGAACACTGCATAGAGTATAACGGTCCAATTTGATGCCTTAGGAATGCTCAATTCTATGCATGGACAAGTTTTTCACGTTTAGTGCAATTTTGAACTTAACTTGGCCTATTGGCTTCTTTACGTAACGAAACGTTGTCCAAAAGTTAAACTAGCAAGTTAAGACTTGTAAGAACACTAAATAGAGTATAACGGTCCAATTTGATGCCTTAGGAATGCTCAGTTCTATGCGTAGACAAGTTTTGCTCGTTTTGTGCAATTATGAGCTTAACTTGGTCTATTGGCTTATTTACCTAACGAAACGTTGTCCAAATGCTAAACTTACAAGTTAAGACTTCTAAGAACACTAAATAGAGTATAACGGTCCAATGTGATGACTTAGAAATGCTCAATTCTATGCATGGACAAGTTTTTCACGGTTAGTGCAATTTTGAACTTAACTTGGTCTATTGGCTTCTTTACGTAACGAAACGTTGTCCAAAAGCTAAACTAGCAAGTTAAGACTTCTAAGAACACTAAATAGAGTATAACGGTCCAATTTGATGCCTTAGGAATGCTCAGTTCTACGCGTAGACAAGTTTTCCTCGTTTTGTGCAATTTTGAGCTTAACTTGGTCTATTGGCTTCTTTACCTAACGAAACGTTGTCCAAAAGCTAAACTAGCAAGTTAAGACTTCTAAGAACACTACATAGAGTATAACGGTGCAATTTGATGCCTTAGGAATGCTCAATTCTATGCATGGACAAGTTTTTCACGTTTAGTGCAATTTTGAACTTAACTCGGCCTATTGGCTTCTTTACGTAACGAAACGTTGTCCAAAAGTTAAACTAGCAAGTTAAGACTTCTAAGAACACTAAATAGAGTATAACGGTCCAATTTGATGCCTTAGGAATGCTCAGTTCTATGCGTAGACAAGTTTTGCTCGTTTTGTGCAATTTTGAGCTTAACTTGGTCTATTGGCTTCTTTACCTAACGAAACGTTGTCCAAATGCTAAACTTACAAGTTAAGACTTCTAAGAACACTAAATAGAGTATAACGGTCCAATGTGATGCCTTAGGAATGCTCAATTCTATGCATGGACAAGTTTTTCACGGTTAGTGCAATTTTGAACTTAACTTGGTCTATTGGCTTCTTTACGTAACGAAACGTTGTCCAAAAGATAAACTAGTAAGTTAAGACTTCTAATAACACTAAATAGAGTATAACGGTCCAATTTGATGCCTTAGGAATGCTCAGTTCTATGCGTAGACAAGTTTTCCTCGTTTTGTGCAATTTTGAGCTTAACTTGGTCTATTGGCTTCTTTACCTAACGAAACGTTGTCCAAAAGCTAAACTAGCAAGTTAAGACTTCTAAGAACACTACATAGAGTATAACGGTCCAATTTGATGCCTTAGGAATGCTCAATTCTATGCATGGACAAGTTTTTCACGTTTAGTGCAATTTTGAACTTAACTTGGCCTATTGGCTTGTTTACGTAACGAAACGTTGTCCAAAAGTTAAACTAGCAAGTTAAGACTTCTAAGAACACTAAATAGAGTATAACGGTCCAATTTGATGCCTTAGGAATGCTCAGTTCTATGCGTAGACAAGTTTTGCTCGTTTTGTGCAATTTTGAGCTTAACTTGGTCTATTGGCTTCTTTACCTAACGAAACGTTGTCCAAAAGCTAAACTAGCAAGTTAAGACTTCTAAGAACACCACAGAGAGTATAACGGTCCAATTTGATGCCTGAGGAATGCTCAATTCTATGCGTAGACAAGTTTTCCTCGTTTCGTGCTATTTTGAACTTAACTTGGTCTATTGGCTTCTTTACCTAACGAAACGTTGTCCAAAAGCTAAACTAGCAAGTTAAGACTTCTAAGAACACTAAATAGAGTATAACGGTTCAATTTGATGCTTGAGGAATGCTCAGTTCTATGCGTAGACAAGTTTTGCTCGTTCTGTGCAATTTTGAGCTTAACTTGGTCTATTGGCTTCTTTACCTAACGAAACGTTGTCCAAAAGCTAAACTAGCAAGTTACGACTTCTAAGAACACCACATAGAGTATAACGGTCCAATTTGATGCCTGAGGAATGCTCAATTCTATGCGTAGACAAGTTTTCCTCATTTCGTGCTATTTTGAACATAACTTGTTCTATTGGCTTCTTTACCTAACGAAACGTTGTCCAAAAGCTAAACTAGCAAATTAAGACTTCTAAGAACACTACATAGAGTATAACGGTCCAATTTGATGTCTGAGGAATGCTCAGTTCTATGCGTAGACAAGTTTTCCTCGTTTTGTGCAATTTTGAGCTTAACTTGGTCTATTGGCTTCTTTACCTAACGAAACGTTGTCCAAAAGCTAAAATAGCAAGTTAAGACCTCAAAGAACACTAAATAGAGTATAACCGTCCAATTTGATGCCTTAGGAATGCTTAATTCTATGCATAGACAAGTTTTTCACGTTTCGTGCAATTTTGAACTTAACTTGGTCTATTGGCTTCTTTACCTAATGAAACGTTGTCCGAAAGCTAAACTAGCAAGTTAAGACATCTAAGAATACTAAATAGAGTATAACGGTCCAATTTGATGCCTTAGGAATGCTCAGTTCTATGCGTAGACAAGTTTTCCTCGTTTTGTGCAATTTTGAGCTTAACTTGGTCTATTAGCTTCTTTACCTAACGAAATGTTGTCCAAAAGCTAAACTAGCAAGTTAAGACTTCTAAGAACACTAAATAGAGTATAACGGTCCAATTTGATGTCTTAGGAATGCTCAGTTCTATGCGTAGACAAGTTTTGCTCGTTTTGTGCAATTTTGAGCTTAACTTGGTCTATTGGCTTCTTTACCTAACGAAACGTTGTCCAAATACTAAACTTACAAGTTAAGACTTCTAAGAACACTAAATAGAGTATAACGGTCCAATGTGATGCCTTAGGAATGCTCAATTCTATGCATGGACAAGTTTTTCACGGTTAGTGCAATTTTGAACTTAACTTGGTCTATTGGCTTCTTTACGTAACGAAACGTTGTCCAAAAGCTAAACTAGCAAGTTAAGACTTCTAAGAACACTAAATAGAGTATAACGGTCCAATTTGATGCCTTAAGAATGCTCAGTTCTATGCGTAGACAAGTTTTCCTCGTTTTGTGCAATTTTGAGCTTAACTTGGTCTATTGGCTTCTTTACCTAACGAAACGTTGTACAAAAGCTAAACTAGCAAGTTAAGACTTCTAAGAACACTACATAGAGTATAACGGTCCAATTTGATGCCTTAGGAATACTCAATTCTATGCATGGACAAGTTTTTCACGTTTAGTGCAATTTTGAACTTAACTTGGCCTATTGGCTTCTTTACGTAACGAAACGTTGTCCAAAAGTTAAACTAGCACGTTAAGACTTGTAAGAACACTAAATAGAGTATAACGGTCCAATTTGATGCCTTAGGAATGCTCAGTTCTATGCGTAGACAAGTTTTGCTCGTTTTGTGCAATTATGAGCTTAACTTGGTCTATTGGCTTATTTACCTAACGAAACGTTGTCCAAATGCTAAACTTACAAGTTAAGACTTCTAAGAACACTAAATAGAGTATAACGGTCCAATGTGATGACTTAGAAATGCTCAATTCTATGCATGGACAAGTTTTTCACGGTTAGTGCAATTTTGAACTTAACTTGGTCTATTGGCTTCTTTACGTAACGAAACGTTGTCCAAAAGCTAAACTAGCAAGTTAAGACTTCTAAGAACACTAAATAGAGTATAACGGTCCAATTTGATGCCTTAGGAATGCTCAGTTCTACGCGTAGACAAGTTTTCCTCGTTTTGTGCAATTTTGAGCTTAACTTGGTCTATTGGCTTCTTTACCTAACGAAACGTTGTCCAAAAGCTAAACTAGCAAGTTAAGACTTCTAAGAACACTACATAGAGTATAACGGTCCAATTTGATGCCTTAGGAATGCTCAATTCTATGCATGGACAAGTTTTTCACGTTTAGTGCAATTTTGAACTTAACTCGGCCTATTGGCTTCTTTACGTAACGAAACGTTGTCCAAAAGTTAAACTAGCAAGTTAATACTTCTAAGAACACTAAATAGAGTATAACGGTCCAATTTGATGCCTTAGGAATGCTCAGTTCTATGCGTAGACAAGTTTTGCTCGTTTTGTGCAATTTTGAGCTTAACTTGGTCTATTGGCTTCTTTACCTAACGAAACGTTGTCCAAATGCTAAACTTACAAGTTAAGACTTCTAAGAACACTAAATAGAGTATAACGGTCCAATGGGATGCCTTAGGAATGCTCAATTCTATGCATGGACAAGTTTTTCACGGTTAGTGCAATTTTGAACTTAACTTGGTCTATTGGCTTCTTTACGTAACGAAACGTTGTCCAAAAGATAAACTAGCAAGTTAAGACTTCTAAGAACACTAAATAGAGTATAACGGTCCAATTTGATGCCTTAGGAATGCTCAGTTCTATGCGTAGACAAGTTTTCCTCGTTTTGTGCAATTTTGAGCTTAACTTGGTCTATTGGCTTCTTTACCTAACGAAACGTTGTCCAAAAGCTAAACTAGCAAGTTAAGACTTCTAAGAACACTACATAGAGTATAACGGTCCAATTTGATGCCTTAGGAATGCTCAATTCTATGCATGGACAAGTTTTTCACGTTTAGTGCAATTTTGAACTTAACTTGGCCTATTGGCTTGTTTACGTAACGAAACGTTGTCCAAAAGTTAAACTAGCAAGTTAAGACTTCTAAGAACACTAAATAGAGTATAACGGTCCAATTTGATGCCTTAGGAATGCTCAGTTCTATGCGTAGACAAGTTTTGCTCGTTTTGTGCAATTTTGAGCTTAACTTGGTCTATTGGCTTCTTTACCTAACGAAACGTTGTCCAAAAGCTAAACTAGCAAGTTAAGACTTCTAAGAACACCACAGAGAGTATAACGGTCCAATTTGATGCCTGAGGAATGCTCAATTCTATGCGTAGACAAGTTTTCCTCGTTTCGTGCTATTTTGAACTTAACTTGGTCTATTGGCTTCTTTACCTAACGAAACGTTGTCCAAAAGCTAAACTAGCAAGTTAAGACTTCTAAGAACACTAAATAGAGTATAACGGTTCAATTTGATGCTTGAGGAATGCTCAGTTCTATGCGTAGACAAGTTTTGCTCGTTCTGTGCAATTTTGAGCTTAACTTGGTCTATTGGCTTCTTTACCTAACGAAACGTTGTCCAAAAGCTAAACTAGCAAGTTACGACTTCTAAGAACACCACATAGAGTATAACGGTCCAATTTGATGCCTGAGGAATGCTCATTTCTATGCGTAGACAAGTTTTCCTCGTTTCGTGCTATTTTGAACATAACTTGTTCTATTGGCTTCTTTACCTAACGAAACGTTGTCCAAAAGCTAAACTAGCAAATTAAGACTTCTAAGAACACTACATAGAGTATAACGGTCCAATTTGATGTCTGAGGAATGCTCAATTCTATGCGTAGACAAGTTTTCCTCGTTTCGTGCTATTTTGAACTTAACTTGGTCTATTGGCTTCTTTACCTAACGAAACGTTGTCCAAAAGCTAAACTAGCAAGTTAAGACTTCTAAGAACACTAAATAGAGTATAACGGTTCAATTTGATGCTTGAGGAATGCTCAGTTCTATGCGTAGACAAGTTTTCCTCGTTTCGTGCAATTTTGAACTTAACTTGGTCTATTGGCTTCTTTACCTAACGAAACGTTGTCCAAAAGCTAAACTAGCAAGTTAAGACTTATAAGAACACTAAATAGAGTATAACGGTCCAATTTGATACTTGAGGAATGCTCAGTTCTATGCGTAGACAAGTTTTCCTCGTTTCGTGCTATTTTGAACTTAACTTGGTCTATGGGCTGCTTTACCTAATGAAACGTTGTTCCAAAGCAAAACTAGCAAGTTAAGACTTCTAAGAACACTACATAGAGTACAACGGTCCAATTTGATGCCTGAGGAATGCTCAATTCTATGAGTAGACAAGTTTTCCTCGTTTCGTGCTATTTTGAACTTAACTTGGTCTATTGGCTTCTTTACCTAACGAAACGTTGTCCAAAAGCTAAACTAGCAAGTTAAGACTTCTAAGAACACTAAATAGAGTATAACGGTTCAATTTGATGCTTGAGGAATGCTCAGTTCTATGCGTAGACAAGTTTTGCTCGTTTTGTGCAATTTTGAGCTTAACTTGGTCTATTGGCTTCTTTACCTAACGAAACGTTGTCCAAAAGCTAAACGAGCAAGTTAAGAATTCTAAGAACACCACATAGAGTATAACGGTCCAATTTGATGCTTGAGGAATGCTCAATTCTGTTCGTAGACAAGTTTTCCTCGTTTCGTGCTATTTTGAACATAACTTGGTCTATTGGCTTCTTTACCTAACGAAACATTGTCCAAAAGCTAAACTAGCAAGTTAAGACTTCTAAGAACACTACATAGAGTATAACGCTCCAATTTGATGCCTGAGGAATGCTCAATTCTATGCGTAGACAAGTTTTCCTCGTTTCGTGCTATTTTGAACATAACTTGGTCTATTGGCTTCTTTACCTAACGAAACGTTGTCCAAAAGCTAAACTACGAAGTTAAGACTTCTAAGAACACTAAATAGAGCATAACGGTTCAATTTGATGCTTGAGGAATGCTCAGTTCTATGCGTAGACAAGTTTTACTCGTTTCGTCCTATTTTGAACTTAACTTGGTCTATTGGCTTCTTTACCTAACGAAACGTTGTCCAAAAGCTAAACTACGAAGTTAAGACTTCTAAGAACACTAAATAGAGTATAACGGTTCAATTTGATGCTTGAGGAATGCTCAGTTCTATGCGTAGACAAGTTTTACTCGTTTCGTCCTATTTTGAACTTAACTTGGTCTATTGGCTTCTTTACCTAACGAAACGTTGTCCAAAAGCTAAACTAGCAAGTTAAGACTTCTAAGAACACCACAGAGAGTATAACGGTCCAATTTGATGCCTGAGGAATGCTCAATTCTATGCGTAGACAAGTTTTCCTCGTTTCGTGCTATTTTGAACTTAACTTGGTCTATTGGCTTCTTTACCTAACGAAACGTTGTCCAAAAGCTAAACTAGCAAGTTAAGACTTCTAAGAACACTAAATAGAGTATAACGGTTCAATTTGATGCTTGAGGAATGCTCAGTTCTATGCGTAGACAAGTTTTGCTCGTTCTGTGCAATTTTGAGCTTAACTTGGTCTATTGGCTTCTTTACCTAACGAAACGTTGTCCAAAAGCTAAACTAGCAAGTTACGACTTCTAAGAACACCACATAGAGTATAACGGTCCAATTTGATGCCTGAGGAATGCTCATTTCTATGCGTAGACAAGTTTTCCTCGTTTCGTGCTATTTTGAACATAACTTGTTCTATTGGCTTCTTTACCTAACGAAACGTTGTCCAAAAGCTAAACTAGCAAATTAAGACTTCTAAGAACACTACATAGAGTATAACGGTCCAATTTGATGTCTGAGGAATGCTCAATTCTATGCGTAGACAAGTTTTCCTCGTTTCGTGCTATTTTGAACTTAACTTGGTCTATTGGCTTCTTTACCTAACGAAACGTTGTCCAAAAGCTAAACTACCAAGTTAAGACTTCTAAGAACACTAAATAGAGTATAACGGTTCAATTTGATGCTTGAGGAATGCTCAGTTCTATGCGTAGACAAGTTTTCCTCGTTTCGTGCAATTTTGAACTTAACTTGGTCTATTGGCTTCTTTACCTAACGAAACGTTGTCCAAAAGCTAAACTAGCAAGTTAAGACTTATAAGAACACTAAATAGAGTATAACGGTCCAATTTGATACTTGAGGAATGCTCAGTTCTATGCGTAGACAAGTTTTCCTCGTTTCGTGCTATTTTGAACTTAACTTGGTCTATGGGCTGCTTTACCTAATGAAACGTTGTTCCAAAGCAAAACTAGCAAGTTAAGACTTCTAAGAACACTACATAGAGTACAACGGTCCAATTTGATGCCTGAGGAATGCTCAATTCTATGAGTAGACAAGTTTTCCTCGTTTCGTGCTATTTTGAACTTAACTTGGTCTATTGGCTTCTTTACCTAACGAAACGTTGTCCAAAAGCTAAACTAGCAAGTTAAGACTTCTAAGAACACTAAATAGAGTATAACGGTTCAATTTGATGCTTGAGGAATGCTCAGTTCTATGCGTAGACAAGTTTTGCTCGTTTTGTGCAATTTTGAGCTTAACTTGGTCTATTGGCTTCTTTACCTAACGAAACGTTGTCCAAAAGCTAAACGAGCAAGTTAAGAATTCTAAGAACACCACATAGAGTATAACGGTCCAATTTGATGCTTGAGGAATGCTCAATTCTGTTCGTAGACAAGTTTTCCTCGTTTCGTGCTATTTTGAACATAACTTGGTCTATTGGCTTCTTTACCTAACGAAACGTTGTCCAAAAGCTAAACTAGCAAGTTAAGACTTCTAAGAACACTACATAGAGTATAACGCTCCAATTTGATGCCTGAGGAATGCTCAATTCTATGCGTAGACAAGTTTTCCTCGTTTCGTGCTATTTTGAACATAACTTGGTCTATTGGCTTCTTTACCTAACGAAACGTTGTCCAAAAGCTAAACTACGAAGTTAAGACTTCTAAGAACACTAAATAGAGTATAACGGTTCAATTTGATGCTTGAGGAATGCTCAGTTCTATGCGTAGACAAGTTTTACTCGTTTCGTCCTATTTTGAACTTAACTTGGTCTATTGGCTTCTTTACCTAACGAAACGTTGTCCAAAAGCTAAACTAGCAAGTTAAGACTTCTAAAAGCACTAAATAGAGTATAACGGTCCAATTTGATACTTGAGGAATGCTCAGTTCTATGCGTAGACAAGTTTTCCTCGTTTCGTGCTATTTTGAACTTAACTTGGTCTATGGGCTGCTTTACCTAATGAAACGTTGTTCCAAAGCTAAACTAGCAAGTTAAGACTTCCAAGAACACTACATAGAGTACAACGGTCCAATTTGATGCCTGAGGAATGCTCAATTCTATGCGTAGACAAGTTTTCCTCGTTTCGTGATATTTTGAACTTAACTTGGTCTATTGGCTTCTTTACCTAACGAAATATTGTCCAAAAGCTAAACTAGAGAGTTAAGACTTCTAAGAACACTACATAGAGTATAACGGTCGAATTTGATGCCTGAGTAATGCTCAATTCTATGCGTAGACAAGTTTTCCTCGTTTCGTGCTATTTTGAACATAACTTGGTCTATTGGCTTCTTTACCTAACGAAACGTTGTCCAAAAGCAAAACTAGCAAGTTAAGACTTCTAAGAACACTAAATAGAGTATAACGGTTCAATTTGATGCTTGAGTAATGCTCAGTTCTACGCGTAGACAAGTTTTCCTCGTTTCGTGCCATTTTGAACTTAACTTGGTCTATTGGCTTCTTTACCTAACGAAACGTTGTCCAAAAGCTAAACTAGCAAATTAAGACTTCTAAGAACACTAAATAGAGTATAACGGTTCAATTTGATGCTTGAGGAATGCTCAGTTCTATGCGTAGACAAGTTTTCCTCGTTTCGTGCTATTTTGAACTTAACTTGGTCTATTGGCTTCTTTACCTAACGAAACGTTGTCCAAAAGCTAAACTAGCAAGTTAAGACTTCTAAGAACACTAAATAGAGTATAACGGTTCAATTTGACTGCTTGAGGAATGCTCAGTTCTATGCGTAGACAAGTTTTCCTCGTTTCGTGCTATTTTGAACTTAACTTGGTCTATTGGCTTCTTTACCTAACGAAACGTTGTCCAAAAGCTAAACTAGCAAGTTAAGACTTCTAAGAACACTAAATAGAGTATAACGGTTCAATTTGATGCTTGAGGAATGCTCAGTTCTATGCGTAGACAAGTTTTCCTCGTTTCGTGCTATTTTGAACTTAACTTGGTCTATTGGCTTCTTTACCTAATGAAACGTTGTCTAAAAGCTAAAACTAGCAAGGTTAAGACTTCTAAGAACACTAAATAGAGTATAACGGTCCAATTTGATACTTGAGGAATGCTCAGTTCTATGCGTAGACAAGTTTTCCTCGTTTCGTGCTATTTTGAACTTAACTTGGTCTATTGGCTTCTTTACCTAACGAAACGTTGTCCAAAAGCTAAACTAGCAAGTTAAGACTTCTAAGAACACTAAATAGAGTATAACGGTTCAATTTGACGCTTGAGGAATGCTCAGTTCTATGCGTAGACAAGTTTTCCTCGTTTCGTGCTATTTTGAACTTAACTTGGTCTATTGGCTTCTTTACCTAATGAAACGTTGTCCAAAAGCAAAACTAGCAGGTTAAGACTTCTAAGAACACTAAATAGAGTATAACGGTCCAATTTGATACTTGAGGAATGTTCAGTTCTATGCGTAGACAAGTTTTCCTCGTTTCGTGCTATTTTGAACTTAACTTGGTCTATTGGCTTCTTTACCTAACGAAACGTTGTCCGTTTCGTGCTATTTTGAACTTAACTTGGTCTATTGGCTTCTTTACCTAACGAAACGTTGTCCAAAAGCTAAACTAGCAAGTTAAGACTTCTAAGAACACTAAATAGAGTATAACGGTTCAATTTGACGCTTGAGGAATGCTCAGTTCTATGCGTAGACAAGTTTTCCTCGTTTCGTGCTATTTTGAACTTAACTTGGTCTATTGGCTTCTTTACCTAACGAAACGTTGTCCAAAAGCTAAACTAGCAATTTAAGACTTCTAAGAACACTGAATAGAGTATAACAGTCCAATTTGACGCCGTAGGAATGCTCAGTTCTATGCGTAGACAAGTTTTCCTTGTTTCGTGCAATTTTGAAGTTAACTTGGTCTATTGGCTTCTTTACCTACCGAAACGTTGTCCAAAAGCTAAACTGGCAAGTTACGACTTCTAAGAACACTAAATAGAGTATAACGGTCCAATTTCATACTTGAGGAATGCTCAGTTCTATGCGTAGACAAGTTTTCCTCGTTTCGTGCTATTTTGAACTTAACTTGGTCTATGGGCTGCTTTACCTAATGAAACGTTGTTCCAAAGCAAAACTAGCAAGTTAAGACTTCTAAGAACACTACATAGAGTACAACGGTGCAATTTGATGCCTGAGGAATGCTCAATTCTATGTGTAGACAAGTTTTTCTCGTTTCGTGCTATTTTGAACTTAACTTGGTCTATTGGCTTCTTTACCTAACGAAACGTTGTCCAAAAGCTAAATTAGCAAGTTAAGACTTCTAAGAACACTAAATAGAGTATAACGGTTCAATTTGATGCGTGAGGAATGCTCAGTTCTATGCGTAGACAAGTTTTCCTCGTTTCGTGCTATTTTGAACTTAACTTGGTCTATTGGCTTCTTTATCTAACGAAACGTTGTCCAAAAGCTAAACTAGCAAGTTAAGACTTCTAAGAACACTACATAGAGTATAACGGTCGAATTTGATGCCTGAGGAATGCTCAATTCTATGCGTAGACAAGTTTTCCTCGTTACGTGCTATTTTGAACATAACTTGGTCTATTGGCTTCTTTACCTAACGAAACGTTGTCCAAAAGCAAAACTAGCAAGTTAAGACTTCTAAGAACACTAAATAGAGTATAATGGTTCAATTTGATGCTTGAGGAATGCTCAGTTCTACGCGTAGACAAGTTTTCCTCGTTTCGTGCCATTTTGAACTTAACTTGGTCTATTGGCTTCCTTACCTAACGAAACGTTGTCCAAAAGATAAACTAGCAAGTTAAGACTTCTAAGAACACTACATAGAGTATAACGGTCCAATTTGATGCCTGAGGAATGCTCAATTCTATGCGCAGATAAGTTTTCCTCGTTTCGTGCTATTTTGAACTTAACTTGGTCTATTGGCTTCTTTACCTAACAAAACGTTGTCCAAAAGCTAAACTAGCAAGTTAAGACTTCTAAGAACACTAAATAGAGTATAACGGTCCAATTTGACGCCGTAGGAATGCTCAGTTCTATGCGTAGACAAGTTTTCCTTGTTTCGTGTAATTTTGAAGTTAACTTGGTCTATTGGCTTCTTTACCTAACGAAACGTTGTCCACAAGCTAAACTAGCAAGTTAAGACTTCTAAGAACACTAAATAGAGTATAACGGTTCAATTTGATGCTTGAGGAATGCTCAGTTCTATGCGTAGACAAGTTTTCCTCGTTTCGTGCTATTTTGAACTTAACTTGGTCTATTGGCTTCTTTACCTAATGAAACGTTGTCCAAAAGCAAAACTAGCAGGTTAAGACTTCTAAGAACACTAAATAGAGTATAACGGTCCAATTTGATACTTGAGGAATGCTCAGTTCTATGCGTAGACAAGTTTTCCTCGTTTCGTGCTATTTTGAACTTAACTTGGTCTATTGGCTTCTTTACCTAACGAAACGTTGTCCAAAAGCTAAACTAGCAAGTTAAGACTTCTAAGAACACTAAATAGAGTATAACGGTTCAATTTGACGCTTGAGGAATGCTCAGTTCTATGCGTAGATAAGTTTTCCTCGTTTCGTGCTATTTTGAACTTAACTTGGTCTATTGGCTTCTTTACCTAACGAAACGTTGTCCAAAAGCTAAACTAGCAATTTAAGACTTCTAAGAACACTAAATAGAGTATAACGGTCCAATTTGACGCCGTAGGAATGCTCAGTTCTATGCGTAGACAAGTTTTCCTTGTTTCGTGTAATTTTGAAGTTAACTTGGTCTATTGGCTTCTTTACCTAACGAAACGTTGTACAAAAGCTAAACTAGCAAGTTAAGACTTCAAAGAACACTAAATAGAGTATAACGGTTCAATTTGATGCTTGAGGAATGCTCAGTTCTATGCGTAGACAAGTTTTCCTCGTTTCGTGCTATTTTGAACTTAACTTGGTCTATTGGCTTCTTTACCTAATGAAACGTTGTCCAAAAGCAAAACTAGCAAGTTAAGACTTCTAAGAACACTACATAGAGTACAACGGTGCAATTTGATGCCTGAGGAATGCTCAATTCTATGTGTAGACAAGTTTTTCTCGTTTCGTGCTATTTTGAACTTAACTTGGTCTATTGGCTTCTTTACCTAACGAAACGTTGTCCAAAAGCTAAATTAGCAAGTTAAGACTTCTAAGAACACTAAATAGAGTATAACGGTTCAATTTGATGCTTGAGGAATGCTCAGTTCTATGCGTAGACAAGTTTTCCTCGTTTCGTGCTATTTTGAACTTAACTTGGTCTATTGGCTTCTTTATCTAACGAAACGTTGTCCAAAAGCTAAACTAGCAAGTTAAGACTTCTAAGAACACTACATAGAGTATAACGGTCGAATTTGATGCCTGAGGAATGCTCAATTCTATGCGTAGACAAGTTTTCCTCGTTACGTGCTATTTTGAACATAACTTGGTCTATTGGCTTCTTTACCTAACGAAACGTTGTCCAAAAGCAAAACTAGCAAGTTAAGACTTCTAAGAACACTAAATAGAGTATAACGGTTCAATTTGATGCTTGAGGAATGATCAGTTCTATGCGTAGACAAGTTTTCCTCGTTTCGTGCCATTTTGAACTTAACTTGGTCTATTGGCTTCCTTACCTAACGAAACGTTGTCCAAAAGCTAAACTAGCAAGTTAAGATTTCTAAGAACACTACATAGAGTATAACGGTCCAATTTGATGCCTGAGGAATGCTCAATTCTATGCGCAGACAAGTTTTCCTCGTTTCGTGCTATTTTGAACTTAACTTGGTCTATTGGCTTCTTTACCTAACAAAACGTTGTCCAAAAGCTAAACTAGAAAGTTAAGACTTCTAAGAACACTAAATAGAGTATAACGGTCCAATTTGATACTTGAGGAATGCTCAGTTCTATGCGTTGACAAGTTTTCCTCGTTACGTGCTATTTTGAACTTAACTTGGTCTATTGGCTTCTTTACCTAACGAAACGTTGTCCAAAAGCAAAACTAGCAAGTTAAGACTT
This sequence comes from Tripterygium wilfordii, assembly GCF_013401445.1. NCBI lineage: Eukaryota > Viridiplantae > Streptophyta > Magnoliopsida > Celastrales > Celastraceae > Tripterygium > Tripterygium wilfordii. Next base: position 8,433,570 of record NC_052240.1, read on the forward strand.
CTAAGAACACTAAATAGAGTATAACGGTTCAATTTGATGCTTGAGGAATGCTCAGTTCTACGCGTAGACAAGTTTTCCTCGTTTCGTGCCATTTTGAACTTAACTTGGTCTATTGGCTTCCTTACCTAACGAAACGTTGTCCAAAAGATAAACTAGCAAGTTAAGACTTCTAAGAACACTACATAGAGTATAACGGTCCAATTTGATGCCTGAGGAATGCTCAATTCTATGCGCAGACAAGTTCTCCTCGTTTCGTGCTATTTTGAACTTAACTTGGTCTATTGGCTTCTTTACCTAACAAAACGTTGTCCAAAAGCTAAACTAGCAAGTTAAGACTTCTAAGAACACTAAATAGAGTATAACGGTCCAATTTGACGCCGTAGGAATGCTCAGTTCTATGCGTAGACAAGTTTTCCTTGTTTCGTGTAATTTTGAAGTTAACTTGGTCTATTGGCTTCTTTACCTAACGAAACGTTGTCCAAAAGCTAAACTAGCAAGTTAAGACTTCTAAGAACACTAAATAGAGTATAACGGTTCAATTTGATGCTTGAGGAATGCTCAGTTCTATGCGTAGACAAGTTTTCCTCGTTTCGTGCTATTTTGAACTTAACTTGGTCTATTGGCTTCTTTACCTAATGAAACGTTGTCCAAAAGCAAAACTAGCAGGTTAAGACTTCTAAGAACACTACATAGAGTATAACGGTCCAATTTGATGCCTGAGGAATGCTCAATTCTATGCGTAGACAAGTTTTCCTCGTTTCGTGCTATTTTGAACTTAACTTGGTCTATAGGCTGCTTTACCTAATGAAACGTTGTTCCAAAGCTAAACTAGCAAGTTAAGACTTCTAAGAACACTACATAGAGTAAAACGGTTCAATTTGATGCCTGAGAAATGCTCAATTCTATGCGTAGACAAGTTTTCCTCGTTTCGTGCTATTTTGAACTTAACTTGGTCTATTGGCTTCTTTACCTAACGAAACGTTGTCCAAAAGCTAAACTAGCAATTTAAGACTTCTAAGAACACTAAATAGAGTATAACGGTCCAATTTGACGCCGTAGGAATGCTCAGTTCTATGCGTAGACAAGTTTTCCTTGTTTCGTGTAATTTTGAAGTTAACTTGGTCTATTGGCTTCTTTACCTAACGAAACGTTGTACAAAAGCTAAACTAGCAAGTTAAGACTTCAAAGAACACTAAATAGAGTATAACGGTTCAATTTGATGCTTGAGGAATGCTCAGTTCTATGCGTAGACAAGTTTTCCTCGTTTCGTGCTATTTTGAACTTAACTTGGTCTATTGGCTTCTTTACCTAATGAAACGTTGTCCAAAAGCAAAACTAGCAAGTTAAGACTTCTAAGAACACTACATAGAGTACAACGGTGCAATTTGATGCCTGAGGAATGCTCAATTCTATGTGTAGACAAGTTTTTCTCGTTTCGTGCTATTTTGAACTTAACTTGGTCTATTGGCTTCTTTACCTAACGAAACGTTGTCCAAAAGCTAAATTAGCAAGTTAAGACTTCTAAGAACACTAAATAGAGTATAACGGTTCAATTTGATGCTTGAGGAATGCTCAGTTCTATGCGTAGACAAGTTTTCCTCGTTTCGTGCTATTTTGAACTTAACTTGGTCTATTGGCTTCTTTATCTAACGAAACGTTGTCCAAAAGCTAAACTAGCAAGTTAAGACTTCTAAGAACACTACATAGAGTATAACGGTCGAATTTGATGCCTGAGGAATGCTCAATTCTATGCGTAGACAAGTTTTCCTCGTTACGTGCTATTTTGAACATAACTTGGTCTATTGGCTTCTTTACCTAACGAAACGTTGTCCAAAAGCAAAACTAGCAAGTTAAGACTTCTAAGAACACTAAATAGAGTATAACGGTTCAATTTGATGCTTGAGGAATGCTCAGTTCTATGCGTAGACAAGTTTTCCTCGTTTCGTGCCATTTTGAACTTAACTTGGTCTATTGGCTTCCTTACCTAACGAAACGTTGTCCAAAAGCTAAACTAGCAAGTTAAGACTTCTAAGAACACTACATAGAGTATAACGGTCCAATTTGATGCCTGAGGAATGCTCAATTCTATGCGCAGACAAGTTTTCCTCGTTTCGTGCTATTTTGAACTTAACTTGGTCTATTGGCTTCTTTACCTAACAAAACGTTGTCCAAAAGCTAAACTAGCAAGTTAAGACTTCTAAGAACACTAAATAGAGTATAACGGTCCAATTTGATACTTGAGGAATGCTCAGTTCTATGCGTAGACAAGTTTTCCTCGTTTCGTGCTATTTTGAACTTAACTTGGTCTATTGGCTTCTTTACCTAACGAAACGTTGTCCAAAAGCTAAACTAGCAAGTTAAGACTTCTAAGAACACTAAATAGAGTATAACGGTTCAATTTGACACTTGAGGAATGCTCAGTTCTATGCGTAGACAAGTTTTCCTCGTTTCGTGCTATTTTGAACTTAACTTGGTCTATTGGCTTCTTTACCTAACGAAACGTTGTCCAAAAGCTAAACTAGCAATTTAAGACTTCTAAGAACACTAAATAGAGTATAACGGTCCAATTTGACGCCGTAGGAATGCTCAGTTCTATGCGTAGACAAGTTTTCCTTGTTTCGTGTAATTTTGAAGTTAACTTGGTCTATTGGCTTCTTTACCTAACGAAACGTTGTACAAAAGCTAAACTAGCAAGTTAAGACTTCTAAGAACACTAAATAGAGTATAACGGTTCAATTTGATGCTTGAGGAATGCTCAGTTCTATGCGTAGACAAGTTTTCCTCGTTTCGTGCTATTTTGAACTTAACTTGGTCTATTGGCTTCTTTACCTAATGAAACGTTGTCCAAAAGCAAAACTAGCAGGTTAAGACTTCTAAGAACACTAAATAGAGTATAACGGTCCAATTTGATACTTGAGGAATGCTCAGTTCTATGCGTAGACAAGTTTTCCTCGTTTCGTGCTATTTTGAACTTAACTTGGTCTATTGGCTTCTTTACCTAACGAAACGTTGTCCAAAAGCTAAACTAGCAAGTTAAGACTTCTAAGAACACTACATAGAGTATAACGGTCGAATTTGATGCCTGAGGAATGCTCAATTCTATGCGTAGACAAGTTTTCCTCGTTACGTGCTATTTTGAACATAACTTGGTCTATTGACTTCTTTACCTAACGAAACGTTGTCCAAAAGCAAAACTAGCAAGTTAAGACTTCTAAGAACACTAAATAGAGTATAACGGTTCAATTTGATGCTTGAGGAATGCTCAGTTCTACGCGTAGACAAGTTTTCCTCGTTTCGTGCCATTTTGAACTTAACTTGGTCTATTGGCTTCCTTACCTAACGAAACGTTGTCCAAAAGCAAAACTAGCAAGTTAAGACTTCTAAGAACACTACATAGAGTATAACGGTCCAATTTGATGCCTGAGGAATGCTCAATTCTATGCGCAGACAAGTTTTCCTCGTTTCGTGCTATTTTGAACTTAACTTGGTCTATTGGCTTCTTTACCTAACAAAACGTTGTCCAAAAGCTAAACTAGCAAGTTAGGACTTCTAAGAACACTAAATAGAGTATAACGGTCCAATTTGACGCCGTAAGAATGCTCAGTTCTATGCGTAGACAACTTTTCCTTGTTTCGTGCAATTTTGAAGTTAACTTGGTCTATTGGCTTCTTTGCCTACCGAAACGTTGTCCAAAAGCTAAACTAGCAAGTTACGACTTCTAAGAACACTAAATAGAGTATAACGGTCCAATTTGATACTTGAGGAATGCTCAGTTCTATGCGTAGACAAGTTTTCCTCGTTTCATGATATTTTGAACTTAACTTGGTCTATGGGCTGCTTTACCTAATAAAACGTTGTTCCAAAGCTAAACTAGCAAGTTAAGACTTCCAAGAACACTACATAGAGTACAACGGTCCAATTTGATGCCTGAGGAATGCTCAATTCTATGCGTAGACAAGTTTTCCTCGTTTCGTACTATTTGAACTTAACTTGATCTATTGGCTTCTTTACCTAACGAAACGTTGTCCAAAAGCTAAACTAGCAAGTTAAGACTTCTAAGAACACTAAATAGAGTATAACGGTTCAATTTGATGCTTGAGGAATGCTCAGTTCTATGCGTAGAAAAGTTTTCCTCGTTTCGTGCTATTTTGAACTTAACTTGGTCTATTGGCTTCTTTACCTAACGAAACGTTGTCCAAAAGCTAAACTAGCAAATTAAGACCTCTAAGAACACTAAATAGAGTATAACGGTTCAATTTGATGCTTGAGTAATGCTCAGTTCTATGCGTAGACAAGTTTTCCTCGTTTCGTGCTATTTTGAACTTAACTTGGTCTATTGGCTTCTTTACCTAACGAAACGTTGTCCAAAAGCTAAACTAGCAAGTTAGGACTTCTAAGAACACTACATAGAGTATAACGGTCGAATTTGATGCCTGAGGAATGCTCAATTCTATGCGTAGACAAGTTTTCCTCGTTTCGTGCTATTTTGAACATAACTTGGTCTATTGGCTTCTTTACCTGACGAAACGTTGTCCAAAAGCAAAACTAGCAAGTTAAGACTTCTAAGAACACTAAATAGAGTATAACGGTTCAATTTGATGCTTGAGGAATGCTCAGTTCTACGCGTAGACAAGTTTTCCTCGTTTCATGCCATTTTGAACTTAACTTGGTCTATTGGCTTCTTTACCTAACGAAACGTTGTCCAAAAGCTAAACTAGCAAATTAAGACTTCTAAGAACACTAAATAGAGTATAACGGTTCAATTTGATGCTTGAGTAATGCTCAGTTCTATGCGTGGACAAGTTTTCCTCGTTTCGTGCTATTTTGAACTTAACTTGGTCTATTGGCTTCTTTACCTAACGAAACGTTGTCCAAAAGCTAAACTAGCAAGTTAAGACTTCTAAGAACACTACATAGAGTATAACGGTCCAATTTGATGCCTGAGGAATGCTCAATTCTATGCGTAGACAAGTTTTCCTCGTTTCGTGCTATTTTGAACTTAACTTGGTCTATAGGCTGCTTTACCTAATGAAACGTTGTTCCAAAGCTAAACTAGCAAGTTAAGACTTCTAAGAACACTACATAGAGTAAAACGGTTCAATTTGATGCCTGAGAAATGCTCAATTCTATGCGTAGACAAGTTTTCCTCGTTTCGTGCTATTTTGAACTTAACTTGGTCTATTGGCTTCTTTACCTAACGAAACATTGTCCAAAAGCTAAACTAGCAAGTTAAGACTTCTAAGAACACTACATAGAGTATAATGGTCCAATTTGATGCCTGAGGAATGCTCAATTCTATGCGTAGACAAGTTTTTCTCGTTTCGTGCTATTTTGAACTTAACTTGGTCTATGGGCTTCTTTACCTAATGAAACGTTGTTCCAAAGCTAAACTAGCAAGTTAAGACTTCTAAGAACACTACATAGAGTATAAATGTCCAATTTGATGCCTGAGGAATGCTCAATTCTATGCGTAGACAAGTTTTCCTCGTTTCGTGCTATTTTGAACATAACTTGGTCTATTGGCTTCTTTACCTAACGAAACGTTGTCCAAAAGCTAAACTAGCAAGTTAAGACTTTTAAGAACACTACATAGAGTATAACGGTCCAATTTGATGCCTGAGGAATGCTCAATTCTATGCGTAGACAAGTTTTCCTCGTTTCGTGCTATTTTGAACTTAACTTGGTCTATGGGCTGCTTTACCTAATGAAACGTTGTTCCAAAGCTAAACTAGGAGGTTAAGACTTCTAAGAACACTACATAGAGTATAACGGTCCAATTTGATGCCTGAGGAATGCTCAATTCTATGCGTAGACAAGTTTTACTCGTTTCGTGCTATTTTGAACTTAACTTGGTCTATGGGCTGCTTTACCTAATAAAACGTTGTTCCAAAGCTAAACTAGCAAGTTAAGACTTCTAAGAACACTACATAGAGTACAACGGTTCAATTTGATGCCTGAGGAATGCTCAATTCTATGCGTAGAAAAGTTTTTCACGTTTCGTGCAATTTTGAACTTAACTTGGTCTATGAGCTTCTTTACCTAACGAAACGTTGTCCAAAAGCAAAACTAGCAAGTTAAGACTTCTAAGAACACTAAATAGAGTATAACGGTTCAATTTGATGCTTGAGGAATGCTCAGTTCTACGCGTAGACAAGTTTTCCTCGTTTCGTGCCATTTTGAACTTAACTTGGTCTATAGGCTTCCTTACCTAATGAAACGTTGTTCCAAAAGCTAAACTAGCAAGTTAAGACTTCTAAGAACACTACATAGAGTAAAACGGTTCAATTTGATGCCTGAGAAATGCTCAATTCTATGCGTAGACAAGTTTTCCTCGTTTCGTGCTATTTTGAACTTAACTTGGTCTATTGGCTTCTTTACCTAACGAAACATTGTCCAAAAGCTAAACTAGCAAGTTAAGACTTCTAAGAACACTACATAGAGTATAATGGTCCAATTTGATGCCTGAGGAATGCTCAATTCTATGCGTAGATAAGTTTTTCTCGTTTCGTGCTATTTTGAACTTAACTTGGTCTATGGGCTTCTTTACCTAATGAAACGTTGTTCCAAAGCTAAACTAGCAAGTTAAGACTTCTAAGAACACTACATAGAGTATAAATGTCCAATTTGATGCCTACCGAATGCTCAATTCTATGCGTAGACAAGTTTTCCTCGTTTCGTGCTATTTTGAACATAACTTGGTCTATTGGCTTCTTTACCTAACGAAACGTTGTCCAAAAGCTAAACTAGCAAGTTAAGACTTTTAAGAACACTACATAGAGTATAACGGTCCAATTTGATGCCTGAGGAATGCTCAATTCTATGCGTAGACAAGTTTTCCTCGTTTCGTGCTATTTTGAACTTAACTTGGTCTATGGGCTGCTTTACCTAATGAAACGTTGTTCCAATGCTAAACTAGGAGGTTAAGACTTCTAAGAACACTACATAGAGTATAACGGTCCAATTTGATGCCTGAGGAATGCTCAATTCTATGCGTAGACAAGTTTTACTCGTTTCGTGCTATTTTGAACTTAACTTGGTCTATGGGCTGCTTTACCTAATAAAACGTTGTTCCAAAGCTAAACTAGCAAGTTAAGACTTCTAAGAACACTACATAGAGTACAACGGTTCAATTTGATGCCTGAGGAATGCTCAATTCTATGCGTAGAAAAGTTTTTCACGTTTCGTGCAATTTTGAACTTAACTTGGTCTATGAGCTTCTTTACCTAACGAAACGTTGTCCAAAAGCTAAACTAGCAAATTAAAAATTTGTAGCACACTAAATAGAGTATAACGGTCCAATTTGATGCCATAGGAATGCTCAGTTCTATGCGTAGACAAGTTTTGCTCGTTTTGTGCAATTTTGAGCTTAACTTGGTCTATTGGCTTCTTTACCTAACGAAACGTTGTCCAAAAGCTAAACTAGCAAGTTAAGACTTCTAAGAACACTACATAGAGTTTAACGGTCCAATTTGATGCCTGAGGAATGCTCAATTCTATGCGTAGACAAGTTTTCCTCGTTTTGTGCTATTTTGAACTTAACTTGGTCTATTGGCTTCTTTACCTAACGAAACGTTGTCCAAAAGCTAAACTAGCAAGTTAAGACTTCTAAGAACACTAAATAGAGTATAACGGTCCAATTTGATACTTGAGGAATGCTAAGTTCTATGCGTAGACAAGTTTTCCTCGTTTCGTGCAATTTTGAACTTAACTTGGTCTATGGGCTTCTTTACCTAATGAAACGTTGTTCCAAAGCTAAACTAGCAAGTTAAGACTTCTAAGAACACTACATAGAGTATAACGGTCCAATTTGATGCCTGAGGAATGCTCAATTCTATGCGCAGACAAGTTTTCCTCGTTTCGTGCTATTTTGAACTTAACTTGGTCTATTGGCTTCTTTACCTAACGAAACGTTGTCCAAAAGCTAAACTAGCAAGTTAAGACTTCTAAAAACACTAAATAGAGTATAACGGTCCAATTTGATGCCTTAGGAATGCTCAGTTCTATGCGTAGACAAGTTTTGCTCGTTTTGTGCAATTTTGAGCTTAACTTGGTCTATTGGCTTCTTTACCTAACGAAACGTTGTCCAAAAGCTAAACTAGCAAGTTAAGACTTCGTAAGAACACTAAATATAGTATAACGGTCCAATTTGATGCCTTAGGAATGCTCAGTTCTATGCGTAGACAAGTTTTGCTCGTTTTGTGCAATTTTGAGCTTAACTTGGTCTATTGGCTTCTTTACCTAACGAAACGTTGTCCAAAAGCTAAACTAGCAAATTAAAACTTCGTAGAACACTAAATAGAGTATAACGGTCCAATTTGATGCCTTAGGAATGCTCAGTTCTATGCGTAGACAAGTTTTCCTTGTTTCGTGCTATTTTGAACTTAACTTGGTCTATTGGCTTCTTTGCCTAACGAAACGTTGTCCAAAAGCTAAACTAACAAGTTAAAACTTCTAAGAACACTAAATAGAGTATAACGGTCCAATTTGATGCCTTAGGAATGCTCAATTCTATGCATGGACAAGTTTTTCACGTTTAGTGCAATTTTGAACTTAACTTGGTCTATTGGCTTCTTTATGTAACGAAACGTTGTCCAAAAGCTAAACTAGCAAGTTCAGACTTCTAAGAACACTAAATAGAGTATAACGGCCCAATTCGATGCCTTAGGAATGCTCAATTCTATGCATAGATAAGTTTTTCACGTTTCGTGCAATTTTGAACTTAACTTGGTCTATGAGCTTCTTTACCTAACGAAACGTTGTCCAAAAGCTAAACTAGCAAATTAAAACTTCGTAGAACACTAAATAGACTATAACGGTCGAATTTGATGCCTCAGGAATGCTCAGTTCTATGCGTAGACAAGTTTTCCTCGTTTTGTGCAATTTTGAGCTTAACTTGGTCTATTGGCTTATTTACCTAACGAAACGTTGTCCAAAAGCTAAACTAGCAAGTTAAGACTTCTAAGAACACTACATAGAGTATAACGGTCCAATTTGATGCCTGAGGAATGCTCAATTCTATGCGTAGACAAGTTTTCCTCGTTTCGTGCTATTTTAAACTTAACTTGGTCTATTGGCTTCTTTACCTAACGAAATGTTGTCCAAAAGCTAAACTAGCAAAATAAGACTTCTAAGAACACTAAATAGAGTATAACGGTCCAATTTGATGCCTTAGGAATGCTCAGTTCTATGCGTAGACAAGTTTTGCTCGTTTTGTGCAATTTTGAGCTTAACTTGGTCTATTGGCTTCTTTACCTAACGAAACGTTGTCCAAAAGCTAAACTAGCAAATTAAAACTTCGTAGAACACTAAATAGAGTATAACGGTCCAATTTGATGCCTTAGGAATGCTCAATTCTATGCATGGACAAGTTTTTCACGTTTAGTGCAATTTTGAACTTAACTTGGTCTATTGGCTTCTTTATGTAACGAAACGTTGTCGAAAAGCGAAACTAGCAAGTTCAGACTTCTAAGAACACTAAATAGAGTATAACGGTCCAATTCGATGCCTTAGGAATGTTCAATTCCATGCATAGATAAGTTTTTCACGTTTCGTGCAATTTTGAACTTAACTTGGTCTATGAGCTTCTTTACCTAACGAAACGTTGTCCAAAAGCTAAACTAGTAAATTAAAACTTCGTAGAACACTAAATAGAGTATAACGGTCGAATTTGATGCCTCAGGAATGCTCAGTTCTATGCGTAGACAAGTTTTCCTCGTTTTGTGCAATTTTGAGCTTAACTTGGTCTATTAGCTTCGTTAACTAACGAAACGTTGTCCAAAAGCTAAACTAGCAAGTTAAGACTTCTAAGAACACCAAATAGAGTATAACGGTCCAATTTGATGCCTTTGGAATGCTCAGTTTTATGCGTAGACAAGTTTTCCTCGTTTCGTGCTATTTTAAACTTAACTTGGTCTATTGGCTTCTTTACCTAACGAAACGTTGTCCAAAAGCTAAACTAGCAAATTAAAACTTCGTAGAACACTAAATAGAGTATAACGGTCCAATTTGATACTTAAGGAATGCTCAGTTCTATGCGTAGACAAGTTTTTCTCGTTTCGTGCAATTTTGAACTTAACTTGGTCTATGGGCTTCTTTACGCAATGAAACGTTGTTCCAAAGCTAAACTAGCAAGGTAAGACTTCTAAGAACACTACATAGAGTATAACGGTCCAATTCGATGCCTTAGGAATGCTCAATTCCATGCATAGATAAGTTTTTCACGTTTCGTGCAATTTTGAACTTAACTTGGTCTATGAGCTTCTTTACCTAACGAAACGTTGTCCAAAAGCTAAACTAGCAAATTAAAACTTCGTAGAACACTAAATAGAGTATAACGGTCGAATTTGATGACTCAGGAATGCTCAGTTCTATGCGTAGACAAGTTTTCCTCGTTTTGTGCAATTTTGAGCTTAACTTGGTCTATTAGCTTCGTTACCTAATGAAACGTTGTCCAAAAGCTAAACTAGCAAGTTAAGACTTCTAAGAACACCAAATAGAGTATAACGGTCCAATTTGATGCCTTTGGAATGCTCAGTTTTATGCGTAGACAAGTTTTCCTCGTTTCGTGCTATTTTAAACTTAACGTGGTCTATTGGCTTCTTTACCTAACGAAACGTTGTCCAAAAGCTAAACTAGCAAATTAAAACTTCGTAGAACACTAAATAGAGTATAACGGTCCAATTTGATACTTGAGAAATGCTCAGTTTTAAGCGTAGACAAGTTTTCCTCGTTTCGTGCTATTTTGAACTTAACTTGATCTATTGGCTTCTTTACCTAACGAAACGTTGTCCAAAAGCTAAACTAGCAAATTAAAACTTCGTAGAACACTAAATAGAGTATAACGGTCCAATTTGATGCCTTAGGACTGCTCAGTTTTATGCGTAGACAAGTTTTCCTTGTTTCGTGCTATTTTGAACTTAACTTGTTCTATTGGCTTCTTTGCCTAACGAAACGTTGTCCAAAAGCTAAACTAACAAGTTAAAACTTATAAGAACACTAAATAGAGTATAACGGTCCAATTTGATGCCTTAGGAATGCTCAATTCTATGCATGGACAAGTTTTTCACGTTTAGTGCAATTTTGAACTTAACTTGGTCTATTGGCTTCTTTATGTGACGAAACGTTGTCCAAAAGCTAAACTAGCAAGTTCAGACTTCTAAGAACACTAAATAGAGTATAACGGTCCAATTCGATGCCTTAGGAATGCTCAGTTCTATGCGTAGACAAGTTTTCCTTGTTTCGTGCTATTTTGAACTTAAATTGGTCTATTGGCTTCTTTACCTAACGAAACGTTGTCCAAAAGCTAAACTAGCAAATTAAAACTTCGTAGAACACTAAATAGAGTATAACAGTCCAATTTGATGCCTCAGGAATGCTCAGTTCTATGCGTAGACAAGTTTTCCTTGTTTCATGCAATTTTGAACTTAACTTGGTCTATGGGCTTCTTTACCTAATGAAACGTTGTTCCAAAGCTAAACTACCAAGTTAAGACTTCTAAGAACACTACATAGAGTATAACGGTCCAATTTGATGCCTGAGGAATGCTCAATTCTATGCACAGACAAGTTTTCCTCGTTTCGTGCTATTTTGAACTTAACTTGGTGTATTGGCTTCTTTGCCTAACGAAACGTTGTCCAAAAGCTAAACTAGAAAGTTAAGACTTCGAAGAACACTAAATAGACTATAACGGTCCAATTTGATGCCTTAGGAATGCTCAGTTCTATGCGTAGACAAGTTTTGCTCGTTTTGTGGAAGTTTGAGCTTAACTTGGTCTATTGGCTTCTTTACCTAACGAAACGTTGTCCAAAAGCTAAACTAGCAAATTAAAACTTCGTAAAACACTAAATAGAGTATAACGGTCCAATTTGATGCCTTAGGAATTCTCAGTTCTATGCGTAGACAAGTTTTCCTTGTTTCGTGCTATTTTGAACTTAACTTGGTCTGTTGGCTTATTTGCCTAACGAAACGTTGTCCAAAAGCTAAACTAACAAGTTAAAACTTTTAAGAACACTAAATAGAGTATAACGGTCCAATTTGATGCCTTAGGAATGCTCAATTCTATGCATGGACAAGTTTTTCACGTTTAGTGCAATTTTGAACTTAACTTGGTCTATTGGCATCTTTACGTAACGAAACGTTGTCCAAAAGCTAAACTAGCAAGTTCAGACTTCTAAGAACACTAAATAGAGTATAACGGTCCAATTCGATGCCTTAGGAATGCTCAATTCTATGCATAGATAAGTTTTTCACGTTTCGTGCAATTTTGAACTTAACTTGGTCTATGAGCTTCTTTACCAAACGAAACGTTGTCCAAAAGCTAAACTAGCAAATTAAAACTTCGTAGAACACTAAATAGAGTATAACGGTCCAATTTGAAGCCTCAGGAATGCTCAGTTCTATGCGTAGACAAGTTTTCTTCGTTTTGTGCAATTTTGAGCTTAACTTGGTCTATTGGCTTATTTACCTAACGAAACGTTGTCCAAAAGCTAAACTAGCAAGTTAAGACTTCTAAGAACACTACATAGAGTATAACGGTCCAATTTGATGCCTAAGGAATGCTCAATTCTATGCATAGACAAGTTTTCCTCGTTTCGTGCTATTTTGAACTTAACTTGGTCTATTGGCTTATTTACCTAACGAAACGTTGTCCAAAAGCTAAACTAGCAAGTTCAAACTTCTAAGAACACTAAATAGAGTATAACGGTCCAATTCGATGCCTTAGGAATGCTCAATTCTATGCATAGATAAGTTTTTCACGTTTCGTGCAATTTTGAACTTAACTTGGTCTATGAGCTTCTTTACCTAACGAAACGTTGTCCAAAAGCTAAACTAGCAAATTAAAACTTCGTAGAACACTAAATAGAGTATAACGGTCCAATTTGAAGCCTCAGGAATGCTCAGTTCTAAGCGTAGACAAGTTTTTCTCGTTTCGTGCAATTTTGAACTTAACTTGGTCTATGGGCTTCTTTACCTAATGAAACGTTGTTCCAAAGCTAAACTACCAAGTTAATACTTCTAAGAACACTACATAGAGTATAACGGTCCAATTTGATGCCCGAGGAATGCTCAGTTCTATGCGTAGACAAGTTTTGCTCGTTTTGTGGGAGTTTGAGCTTAACTTGGTCTATTGGCTTCTTTACCTAACGAAACGTTGTCCAAAAGCTAAACTAGCAAATTAAAACTTCGTAGAACACTAAATAGAGTATAACGGTCCAATTTGATGCCATAGGAATTCTCAGTTCTATGCGTAGACAAGTTTTCCTAATTTCGTGCTATTTTGAACTTAACTTGGTCTATTGGCTTCTTTGCCTAACGAAACGTTGTCCAAAAGCTAAACTAACAAGTTAAAACTTCTAATAACACTAAATAGAGTATAACGGTCCAATTTGATGCCTTAGGAATGCTCAATTCTATGCATGGACAAGTTTTTCACGTTTAGTGCAATTTTGAACTTAACTTGGTCTATTGGCTTCTTTACGTAACGAAACGTTGTCCAAAAGCTAAACTAGCAAGTTCAGACTTCTAAGAACACTAAATAGAGTATAACGGTCCAATTCGATGCCTTAGGAATGCTCAATTCTATGCATAGATAAGTTTTTCACGTTTCGTGCAATTTTGAACTTAACTTGGTCTATGAGCTTCTTTACCTAACGAAACGTTGTCCAAAAGCTAAACTAGCAAATTAAAACTTCGTAGAACACTAAATAGAGTATAACGGTCCAATTTGATGCCTCAGGAATGCTCAGTTCTATGCGTAGACAAGTTTTCTTCGTTTTGTGCAATTTTGAGCTTAACTTGGTCTATTGGCTTATTTATCTAACGAAACGTTGTCCAAAAGCTAAACTAGCAAGTTAAAACTTCTAAGAACACTACATAGAGTATAACGGTCCAATTTGATGACTAAGGAATGCTCAATTCTATGCATAGACAAGTTTTCCTCGTTTCGTGCTATTTTGAACTTAACTTGGTCTATTGGCTTCTTTACCTAACGAAACGTTGTCCAAAAGCTAAACTAGCAAGTTAAGACTTCTAAGAACACTAAATAGAGTATAACGTTCCAATTTGATACTTGTGGAATGCTCAGTTCTATGCGTAGACAAGTTTTTCTCGTTTCGTGCAATTTTGAACTTAACTTGGTCTATGGGCTTCTTTACCTAATGAAACGTTGTTCCAAAGCTAAACTACCAAGTTAAGACTTCTAAGAACACTACATAGAGTATAACGGTCCAATTTGATGCCTGAGGAATGCTCAATTCTATGCATAGACAAGTTTTCCTCGTTTCGTGCTATTTTGAACTTAACTTGGTGTATTTGCTTCTTTACCTAACGAAACGTTGTCCAAAAGCTAAACTAGAAAGTTAAGACTTCGAAGAACACTAAATAGACTATAACGGTCCAATTTGATGCCTTTGGAATGCTCAGTTCCATGCGTAGACAAGTTTTGCTCGTTTTGTGGAAGTTTGAGCTTAACTTGGTCTATTGGCTTCTTTACCTAACGAAACGTTGTCCAAAAGCTAAACTAGCAAATTAAAACTTCGTAAACCACTAAATAGAGTATAACGGTCCAATTTGATGCCTTAGGAATTCTCAGTTCTATGCGTAGACAAGTTTTCCTTGTTTCGTGCTATTTTGAACTTAACTTGGTCTATTGGCTTATTTGCCTAACGAAATGTTGTCCAAAAGCTAAACTAACAAGTTAAAACTTCTAAGAACACTAAATAGAGTATAACGGTCCAATTTGATGCCTTAGGAATGCTCAATTCTATGCATGGACAAGTTTTTCACGTTTAGTGCAATTTTGAACTTAACTTGGTCTATTGGCATCTTTACGTAACGAAACGTTGTCCAAAAGCTAAACTAGCAAGTTCAGACTTCTAAGAACACTAAATAGAGTATAACGGTCCAATTCGATGCCTTAGGAATGCTCAATTCTATGCATAGATAAGTTTTTCACGTTTCGTGCAATTTTGAACTTAACTTGGTCTATGAGCTTCTTTACCAAACGAAACGTTGTCCAAAAGCTAAACTAGCAAATTAAAACTTCGTAGAACACTAAATAGAGTATAACGGTCCAATTTGAAGCCTCAGGAATGCTCAGTTCTATGCGTAGACAAGTTTTCTTCGTTTTGTGCAATTTTGAGCTTAACTTGGTCTATTGGCTTATTTACCTAACGAAACGTTGTCCAAAAGCTAAACTAGCAAGTTAAGACTTCTAAGAACACTACATAGAGTATAACGGTCCAATTTGATGCCTAAGGAATGCTCAATTCTATGCATAGACAAGTTTTCCTCGTTTCGTGCTATTTTGAACTTAACTTGGTCTATTAGCTTATTTACCTAACGAAACGTTGTCCAAAAGCTAAACTAGCAAGTTCAGACTTCTAAGAACACTAAATAGAGTATAACGGTCCAATTCGATGCCTTAGGAATGCTCAATTCTATGCATAGATAAGTTTTTCACGTTTCGTGCAATTTTGAACTTAACTTGGTCTATGAGCTTCTTTACCCAACGAAACGTTGTCCAAAAGCTAAACTAGCAAATTAAAACTTCGTAGAACACTAAATAGAGTATAACGGTCCAATTTGAAGCCTCAGGAATGCTCAGTTCTATGCGTAGACAAGTTTTTCTCGTTTCGTGCAATTTTGAACTTAACTTGGTCTATGGGCTTCTTTACCTAATGAAACGTTGTTCCAAAGCTAAACTACCAAGTTAATACTTCTAAGAACACTACATAGAGTATAACGGTCCAATTTGATGCCCGAGGAATGCTCAATTCTATGCGCAGACAAGTTTTCCTCGTTTCGTGCTATTTTGAACTTAACTTGGTGTATTAGCTTCTTTACCTAACGAAACGTTGTCCAAAAGCTAAACTAGCAAGTTAAGACTTCGAAGAACACTAAATAGACTATAACGGTCCAATTTGATGCCATAGGAATGCTCAGTTCTATGCGTAGACAAGTTTTGCTCGTTTTGTGGAAGTTTGAGCTTAACTTGGTCTATTGGCTTCTTTACCTAACGAAACGTTGTCCAAAAGCTAAACTAGCAAATTAAAACTTCGTAGAACACTAAATAGAGTATAACGGTCCAATTTGATGCCTTAGGAATTCTCAGTTCTATGCGTAGACAAGTTTTCCTTGTTTCGTGCTATTTTGAACTTAACTTGGTCTATTGGCTTCTTTGCCTAACGAAACGTTGTCCAAAAGCTAAACTAACAAGTTAAAACTTCTAATAACACTAAATAGAGTATAACGGTCCAATTTGATGCCTTAGGAATGCTCAATTCTATGCATGGACAAGTTTTTCACGTTTAGTGCAATTTTGAACTTAACTTGGTCTATTGGCTTCTTTACGTAACGAAACGTTGTCCAAAAGCTAAACTAGCAAGTTCAGACTTCTAAGAACACTAAATAGAGTATAACGGTCCAATTCGATGCCTTAGGAATGCTCAATTCTATGCATAGAAGTTTTTCACGTTTCGTGCAATTTTGAACTTAACTTGGTCTATGAGCTTCTTTACCTAACGAAACGTTGTCCAAAAGCTAAACTAGCAAATTAAAACTTCGTAGAACACTAAATAGAGTATAACGGTCCAATTTGATGCCTCAGGAATGCTCAGTTCTATGCGTAGACAAGTTTTCTTCGTTTTGTGCAATTTTGAGCTGAACTTGGTCTATTGGCTTATTTATCTAACGAAACGTTGTCCAAAAGCTAAACTAGCAAGTTAAGACTTCTAAGAACACTACATAGAGTATAACGGTCCAATTTGATGACTAAGGAATGCTCAATTCTATGCATAGACAAGTTTTCCTCGTTTCGTGCTATTTTGAACTTAACTTGGTCTATTGGCTTCTTTACCTAACGAAACGTTGTCCAAAAGCTAAACTAGCAAGTTAAGACTTCTAAGAACACTAAATAGAGTATAACGTTCCAATTTGATACTTGTGGAATGCTCAGTTCTATGCGTAGACAAGTTTTTCTCGTTTCGTGCAATTTTGAACTTAACTTGGTCTATGGGCTTCTTTACCTAATGAAACGTTGTTCCAAAACTAAACTACCAAGTTAAGACTTCTAAGAACACTACATAGAGTATAACGGTCCAATTAGATGCCTGAGGAATGCTCAATTCTATGCATAGACAAGTTTTCCTCGTTTCGTGCTATTTTGAACTTAACTTGGTGTATTGGCTTCTTTACCTAACGAAACGTTGTCCAAAAGCTAAACTAGAAAGTTAAGACTTCGAAGAACACTAAATAGACTATAACGGTCCAATTTGATGCCTTGGGAATGCTCAGTTCTATGCGTAGACAAGTTTTGCTCGTTTTGTGGAAGTTTGAGCTTAACTTGGTCTATTGGCTTCTTTACCTAACGAAACGTTGTCCAAAAGCTAAACTAGCAAATTAAAACTTCGTAAAACACTAAAAAGAGTATAACGGTCCAATTTGATGCCTTAGGAATTCTCAGTTCTATGCGTAGACAAGTTTTCCTTGTTTCGTGCTATTTTGAACTTAACTTGGTCTATTGGCTTATTTGCCTAACGAAACGTTGTCCAAAAGCTAAACTAACAAGTTAAAACTTCTAAGAACACTAAATAGAGTATAACGGTCCAATTTGATGCCTTAGGAATGCTCAATTCTATGCATGGACAAGTTTTTCACGTTTAGTGCAATTTTGAACTTAACATGGTCTATTGGCATCTTTACGTAACGAAACGTTGTCCAAAAGCTAAACTAGCAAGTTCAGACTTCTAAGAACACTAAATAGAGTATAACGGTCCAATTCGATGCCTTAGGAATGCTCAATTCTATGCATAGATAAGTTTTTCACGTTTCGTGCAATTTTGAACTTAACTTGGTCTATGAGCTTCTTTACCTAACGAAACGTTGTCCAAAAGCTAAACTAGCAAATTAAAACTTCGTAGAACACTAAATAGAGTATAACGGTCCAATTTGAAGCCTCAGGAATGCTCAGTTCTATGCGTAGACAAGTTTTCTTCGTTTTGTGCAATTTTGAGCTTAACTTGGTCTATTGGCTTATTTACCTAACGAAACGTTGTCCAAAACCTAAACTAGCAAGTTAAGACTTCTAAGAACACTACATAGAGTATAACGGTCCAATTTGATGCCTAAGGAATGCTCAATTCTATGCATAGACAAGTTTTCCTCGTTTCGTGCTATTTTGAACTTAACTTGGTCTATTGGCTTATTTACCTAACGAAACGTTGTCCAAAAGCTAAACTAGCAAGTTAAGACTTCTAAAAACACTAAATAGAGTATAACTGTCCAATTTGTTGCCTTAGGAATGCTTAATTCTATGCATAGAGAAGTTTTTCACGTTTCGTGCAATTTTGAACTTAACTTGGTCTATTGGCTTCTTTACCTAACGAAACGTTGTCCGAAATCTAAACTAGCAAGTTAAGACTTCTAAGAACACTAAATAGAGTATAACGGTCCAATTCGATGCCTTAGGAATGCTCAATTCTATGCATAGACAAGTTTTTCACGTTTCTTGCAATTTTGAACTTAACTTGGTCTATGGACTTCTTTACCTAACGAAACGTTGTCCAAAAGCTAAACTAGCAAGTTAAAACTTTGTAGAACACTAAATAGAGTATAACGGTCCAAGTTGATGCCTTAGGAATGCTCAGTTCTATGCGTAGACAAGTTTTCCTCGTTTCGTGCTAATTTGAATTTACCTTGGCCTATTGGCTTCTTTACCTAACGAAACGTTGACCAAAAGCTAAACTAGCAATTTAAGACTTCTAAGAACACTAAATAGAGTATAACGGTCCAATAAGATTCCTTTGGAATGCTCAGTTCTATGCGTAGACAAGTTTTCCTCATTTTCTGTAGTTTTGAGCTTAACTTGGTCTATTAGCTTCGTTACCTAACGAAACGTTGTCCAAAAGCTAAACTAGCAAGTTAAGACTTCTAAGAACACCAAATAGAGTATAACGGTCCAATTTGATGCCTTTGGAATGCTCAGTTTTATGCGTAGACAAGTTTTCCTCGTTTCGTGCTATTTTAAACTTAACTTGGTCTATTGGCTTCTTTACCTAACGAAACGTTGTCCAAAAAAAAACTACCAAGTTAAGACTTTTAAGAACACTAAATAGAGTATAACGGTCCAATTTGATGCCTGAGGAATGCTCAGTTCTATGCGTAGACAAATTTTCCTCGTTTCGTGCTACTTTGAACTTCACTTGGTCTATTGGCTTCTTTACGTAATGAAACGTTGTTCCAAAGCTAAACTAGCAAGTTAAGACTTCTAAGACCACTAAATAGAGTATAACGGTTCAATTTGATGCTTGAGCAATGCTAAGTTCTATGCGTAGACAAGTTTTCCTCGTTTCGTGCTATTTTGAACTTAACTTGGTCTATTGGCTTCTTTACCTAACGAAACGTTGTCCAAAAGCTAAACTAGCAAATTAAAACTTCGTAGAACACTAAATAGAGTATAACGGTCCAATTTCATGCCTTAGGAATGCTCAGTTCTATGCGTAGACAAGTTTTGCTCATTTTGTGCACTTTTGAGCTTAACTTGGTCTATTGGCTTCTTTACCTAACGAAACGTTGTCCAAAAGCTAGACTAGCAAGTTAAGACTTCTAAGAACACTACATAGAGTATAACGGTCCAATTTGATGCCTGAGGAATGCTCAATTCTATGCGTAGACAAGTTTTCCTCGTTTCGTGCTATTTTGAACTTAACTTGGTCTATTGGCTTCTTTACCTAACGAAACGTTGTCCAAAAGCTAAACTAGCAAGTTAAGACTTCTAAGAACACTAAATAGAGTATAACTGTCCAATTTGTTGCCTTAGGAATGCTTAATTCTATGCATAGACAAGTTTTTCACGTTTCGTGCAATTTTGAACTTAGCTTGGTCTATTGGCTTCTTTACGTAACGAAACGTTGTCCGAAATCTAAACTAGCAAGCTAAGACTTCTAAGAACACTAAATAGAGTATAACGGTCCAATAAGATTCCTTTGGAATGCTCAGTTCTATGCGTAGACAAGTTTTTCTCGTTTTCTGTAATTTTGAGCTTAACTTGGTCTATTGGCTTCTTTACCTAACGAAACGTTGTCCAAAAGCTAAACTAGCAAGTTAAGACTTCTAAGAACACTAAATAGAGTATAACTGTCCAATTTGTTGCCTTAGGAATGCTTAATTCTATGCATAGACAAGTTTTTCACGTTTCGTGCAATTTTGAACTTAACTTGCTCTATTGGCTTCTTTACGTAACGAAACGTTGTCCGAAATCTAAACTAGCAAGTTAAGACTTCTAAGAACACTAAATAGAGTATAACGGTCCAATTCGATGCCCTAGAAATGCTCAATTCTATGCATAGACAAGTTTTTCACGTTTCGTGCAATTTTGAACTTAACTTGGTCTATGGACTTCTTTACCTAACGAAACGTTGTCCAAAAGCAAAACTAGCAAGTTAAAACTTTGTAGAACACTAAATAGAGTATAACGGTCCAAGTTGATGCCTTAGGAATGCTCAGTTCTATGCGTAGACAAGTTTTACTCGTTTCGTGCTAGTTTGAATTTACCTTGGCCTATTGGCTTCTTTACCTAACGAAACGTTGACCAAAAGCTAAACTAGCAAGTTAAGACTTCTAAGAACACTAAATAGAGTATAACGGTCCAATAAGATTCCTTTGGAATGCTCAGTTCTATGCGTAGACAAGTTTTCCTCGTTTTCTGCAATTTTGAGCTTAACTTGGTCTATTAGCTTCGTTACCTAACGAAACGTTGTCCAAAAGCTAAACTAGCAAGTTAAGACTTCTAAGAACACTAAATAGAGTATAACGGTCCAATTTGATGCCTCTGTAATGCTCAGTTCTATGCGTAGACAAGTTTTCCTCGTTTCGTGCTATTTTAAACTTAACTTGGTCTATTGGCTTTATTACCTAACGAAACGTTGTCCAAAAAAAAACTAGCAAGTTAAGACTTCTAAGAACACTAAATAGAGTATAACGGTCCAATTTGATGCCTTAGAAATGCTCAGTTCTATGCGTAGACAAGTTTTCCTCGTTTCGTGATAGTTTGAATTTACCTTGGCCTATTGGCTTCTTTGCCTAACGAAACGTTGACCAAAAGCTAAACTAGCAAGTTAAGACTTCTAAGAACACTAAATAGAGTATAACGGTCCAATAAGATTCCTTTGGAATGCTCAGTTCTATGCGTAGACAAGTTTTCCTCGTTTTCTGCAATTTTGAGCTTAACTTGGTCTATTAGCTTCGTTACCTAACGAAACGTTGTCCAAAAGCTAAACTAGCAAGTTAAGACTTCTAAGAACACTAAATAGAGTATAACGATCCAATTTGATGCCTCTGGAATGCTCAGTTCTATGCGTAGACAAGTTTTCCTCGTTTCGTGCTATTTTAAACTTAACTTGGTCTATTGGCTTTATTACCTAACGAAACGTTGTCCAAAAAAAAACTAGCAAGTTAAGACTTCTAAGAACACTAAATAGAGTATAACGGTCCAATTTGATGCCTGAGGAATGCTCAGTTCTATGTGTAGACAAATTTTCCTCGTTTCGTGCTACTTTGAACTTCACTTGGTCTATTGGCTTCTTTACCTAATGAAACGTTGTTCCAAAGCTAAACTAGCAAGTTAAGACTTATAAGACCACTAAATAGAGTATAACGGTTCAATTTGATGCTTAAGGAATGCTCAGTTCTATGCGTAGACAAGTTTTCCTCGTTTCGTGCTATTTTGAAATTAACTTGGTCTATTGGCTTCTTTACCTAACGAAACGTTGTCCAAAAGCTAAACTAGCAAATTAAAACTTCGTAGAACACTAAATAGAGTATAACGGTCCAATTTGATGCCTTAGGAATGCTCAGTTCTATGCGTAGACAAGTTTTGCTCGTTTTGTGGAAGTTTGAGCTTAACTTGGTCTATTGGCTTCTTTACCTAACGAAACGTTGTCCAAAAGCTAAACTAGCAAATTAAAACTTCGTAGAACACTAAATAGAGTATAACGGTCCAATTTGATGCCTTAGGAATTCTCAGTTCTATGCGTAGACAAGTTTTCCTTGTTTCGTGCTATTTTGAACTTAACTTGGTCTATTGGCTTATTTGCCTAACGAAATGTTGTCCAAAAGCTAAACTAACAAGTTAAAACTTCTAAGAACACTAAATAGAGTATAACGGTCCAATTTGATGCCTTAGGAATGCTCAATTCTATGCATCGACAAGTTTTTCACGTTTAGTGCAATTTTGAACTTAACTTGGTCTATTGGCATCTTTACGTAACGAAACGTTGTCCAAAAGCTAAACTAGCAAGTTCAGACTTCTAAGAACACTAAATAGAGTATAACGGTCCAATTCGATGCCTTAGGAATGCTCAATTCTCTGCATAGATAAGTTTTTCACGTTTCGTGCAATTTTGAACTTAACTTGGTCTATGAGCTTCTTTACCAAACGAAACGTTGTCCAAAAGCTAAACTAGCAAATTAAAACTTCGTAGAACACTAAATAGAGTATAACGGTCCAATTTGAAGCCTCAGGAATGCTCAGTTCTATACGTAGACAAGTTTTCTTCGTTTTGTGCAATTTTGAGCTTAACTTGGTCTATTGGCTTATTTACCTAACGAAACGTTGTCCAAAAGCTAAACTAGCAAGTTAAGACTTCTAAGAACACTACATAGAGTATAACGGTCCAATTTGATGCCTAAGGAATGCTCAATTCTATGCATAGACAAGTTTTCCTCGTTTCGTGCTATTTTGAACTTAACTTGGTCTATTGGCTTATTTACCTAACGAAACGTTGTCCAAAAGCTAAACTAGCAAGTTCAGACTTCTAAGAACACTAAATAGAGTATAACGGTCCAATTCGATGCCTTAGGAATGCTCAATTCTATGCATAGATAAGTTTTTCACGTTTCGTGCAATTTTGAACTTAACTTGGTCTATGAGCTTCTTTACCCAACGAAACGTTGTCCAAAAGCTAAACTAGCAAATTAAAACTTCGTAGAACACTAAATAGAGTATAACGGTCCAATTTGAAGCCTCAGGAATGCTCAGTTCTATGCGTAGACAAGTTTTTCTCGTTTCGTGCAATTTTGAACTTAACTTGGTCTATGGGCTTCTTTACCTAATGAAACGTTGTTCCAAAGCTAAACTACCAAGTTAATACTTCTAAGAACACTACATAGAGTATAACGGTCCAATTTGATGCCCGAGGAATGCTCAATTCTATGCGCAGACAAGTTTTCCTCGTTTCGTGCTATTTTGAACTTAACTTGGTGTATTAGCTTCTTTACCTAACGAAACGTTGTCCAAAAGCTAAACTAGCAAGTTAAGACTTCGAAGAACACTAAATAGACTATAACGGTCCAATTTGATGCCTTAGGAATGCTCAGTTCTATGCGTAGACAAGTTTTGCTCGTTTTGTAGAAGTTTGAGCTTAACTTGGTCTATTGGCTTCTTTACCTAACGAAACGTTGTCCAAAAGCTAAACTAGCAAATTAAAACTTCGTAGAACACTAAATAGAGTATAACGGTCCAATTTGATGCCTTAGGAATTCTCAGTTCTATACGTAGACAAGTTTTCCTTGTTTCGTGCTATTTTGAACTTAACTTGGTCTATTGGCTTCTTTGCCTAACGAAACGTTGTCCAAAAGCTAAACTAACAAGTTAAAACTTCTAATAACACTAAATAGAGTATAACGGTCCAATTTGATGCCTTAGGAATGCTCAATTCTATGCATGGACAAGTTTTTCACGTTTAGTGCAATTTTGAACTTAACTTGGTCTATTGGCTTCTTTACGTAACGAAACGTTGTCCAAAAGCTAAACTAGCAAGTTCAGACTTCTAAGAACACTAAATAGAGTATAACGGTCCAATTCGATGCCTTAGGAATGCTCAATTCTATGCATTGAAGTTTTTCACGTTTCGTGCAATTTTGAACTTAACTTGGTCTATGAGCTTCTTTACCTAACGAAACGTTGTCCAAAAGCTAAACTAGAAAATTAAAACTTCGTAGAACACTAAATAGAGTATAACGGTCCAATTTGATGCCTCAGGAATGCTCAGTTCTATGCGTAGACAAGTTTTCTTCGTTTTGTGCAATTTTGAGCTTAACTTGGTCTATTGGCTTATTTATCTAACGAAACGTTGTCCAAAAGCTAAACTAGCAAGTTAAGACTTCTAAGAACACTACATAGAGTATAACGGTCCAATTTGATGACTAAGGAATGCTCAATTCTATGCATAGACAAGTTTTCCTCGTTTCGTGCTATTTTGAACTTAACTTGGTCTATTGGCTTCTTTACCTAACGAAACGTTGTCCAAAAGCTAAACTAGCAAGTTAAGACTTCTAAGAACACTAAATAGAGTATAACGTTCCAATTTGATACTTGTGGAATGCTCAGTTCTATGCGTAGACAAGTTTTTCTCGTTTCGTGCAATTTTGAACTTAACTTGGTCTATGGGCTTCTTTACCTAATGAAACGTTGTTCCAAAACTAAACTACCAAGTTAAGACTTCTAAGAACACTACATAGAGTATAACGGTCCAATTTGATGCCTGAGGAATGCTCAATTCTATGCATAGACAAGTTTTCCTCGTTTCGTGCTATTTTGAACTTAACTTGGTGTATTGGCTTCTTTACCTAACGAAACGTTGTCCAAAAGCTAAACTAGAAAGTTAAGACTTCGAAGAACACTAAATAGACTATAACGGTCCAATTTGATGCCTTAGGAATGCTCAGTTCTATGCGTAGACAAGTTTTGCTCGTTTTGTGGAAGTTTGAGCTTAACTTGGTCTATTGGCTTCTTTACCTAACGAAACGTTGTCCAAAAGCTAAACTAGCAAATTAAAACTTCGTAAAACACTAAATAGAGTATAACGGTCCAATTTGATGCCTTAGGAATTCTCAGTTCTATGCGTAGACAAGTTTTCCTTGTTTCGTGCTATTTTGAACTTAACTTGGTCTATTGGCTTATTTGCCTAACGAAACGCTGTCCAAAAGCTAAACTAACAAGTTAAAACTTCTAAGAACACTAAATAGAGTATAACGGTCCAATTTGATGCCTTAGGAATGCTCAATTCTATGCATGGACAAGTTTTTCACGTTTAGTGCAATTTTGAACTTAACTTGGTCTATTGGCATCTTTACGTAACGAAACGTTGTCCAAAAGCTAAACTAGCAAGTTCAGACTTCTAAGAACACTAAATAGAGTATAACGGTCCAATTCGATGCCTTAGGAATGCTCAATTCTATGCATAGATAAGTTTTTCACGTTTCGTGCAATTTTGAACTTAACTTGGTCTATGAGCTTCTTTACCTAACGAAACGTTGTCCAAAAGCTAAACTAGCAAATTAAAACTTCGTAGAACACTAAATAGAGTATAACGGTCCAATTTGAAGCCTCAGGAATGCTCAGTTCTATGCGTAGACAAGTTTTCTTCGTTTTGTGCAATTTTGAGCTTAACTTGGTCTATTGGCTTATTTACCTAACGAAACGTTGTCCAAAAGCTAAACTAGCAAGTTAAGACTTCTAAGAACACTACATAGAGTATAACGGTCCAATTTGATGCCTAAGGAATGCTCAAT
The DNA here is from genome assembly GCF_013401445.1 of Tripterygium wilfordii. Taxonomy (NCBI): domain Eukaryota; kingdom Viridiplantae; phylum Streptophyta; class Magnoliopsida; order Celastrales; family Celastraceae; genus Tripterygium; species Tripterygium wilfordii. The sequence continues at coordinate 8,459,139 of NC_052240.1, forward strand.
TCTATGCATAGACAAGTTTTCCTCGTTTCGTGCTATTTTGAACTTAACTTGGTCTATTGGCTTCTTGACGTAACGAAACGTTGTCCAAAAGCTAAACTAGCAAGTTAAGACTTCTAAAAACACTAAATAGAGTATAACTGTCCAATTTGTTGCCTTAGGAATGCTTAATTCTATGCATAGCAAGTTTTTCACGTTTCGTGCAATTTTGAACTTAACTTGGTCTATTGGCTTCTTTACCTAACGAAACGTTGTCCGAAATCTAAACTAGCAAGTTAAGACTTCTAAGAACACTAAATAGAGTATAACGGTCCAATTCGATGCCTCAGGAATGCTCAATTCTATGCATAGACAAGTTTTTCACGTTTCTTGCAATTTTGAACTTAACTTGGTCTATGGACTTCTTTACCTAACGAAACGTTGTCCAAAAGCTAAACTAGCAAGTTAAAACTTTGTAGAACACTAAATAGAGTATAACGGTCCAAGTTGATGCCTTAGGAATGCTCAGTTCTATGCGTAGACAAGTTTTCCTCGTTTCGTGCTAATTTGAATTTACCTTGGCCTATTGGCTTCTTTACCTAACGAAACGTTGACCAAAAGCTAAACTAGCAATTTAAGACTTCTAAGAACACTAAATAGAGTATAACGGTCCAATAAGATTCCTTTGGAATGCTCAGTTCTATGCGTAGACAAGTTTTCCTCGTTTTCTGCAGTTTTGAGCTTAACTTGGTCTATTAGCTTCGTTACCTAACGAAACGTTGTCCAAAAGCTAAACTAGCAAGTTAAGACTTCTAAGAACACCAAATAGAGTATAACGGTCCAATTTGATGCCTTTGGAATGCTCAGTTTTATGCGTAGACAAGTTTTCCTCGTTTCGTGCTATTTTAAACTTAACTTGGTCTATTGGCTTCTTTACCTAACGAAACGTTGTCCAAAAAAAACTACCAAGTTAAGACTTTTAAGAACACTAAATAGAGTATAACGGTCCAATTTGATGCCTGAGGAATGCTCAGTTCTATGCGTAGACAAATTTTCCTCGTTTCGTGCTACTTTGAACTTCACTTGGTCTATTGGCTTCTTTACGTAATGAAACGTTGTTCCAAAGCTAAACTAGCAAGTTAAGACTTCTAAGACCACTAAATAGAGTATAACGGTTCAATTTGATGCTTGAGCAATGCTAAGTTCTATGCGTAGACAAGTTTTCCTCGTTTCGTGCTATTTTGAACTTAACTTGGTCTATTGGCTTCTTTACCTAACGAAACGTTGTCCAAAAGCTAAACTAGCAAATTAAAACTTCGTTAGAACACTAAATAGAGTATAACGGTCCAGTTTCATGCCTTAGGAATGCTCAGTTCTATGCGTAGACAAGTTTTGCTCATTTTGTGCACTTTTGAGCTTAACTTGGTCTATTGGCTTCTTTACCTAACGAAACGTTGTCCAAAAGCTAGACTAGCAAGTTAAGACTTCTAAGAACACTACATAGAGTATAACGGTCCAATTTGATGCCTGAGGAATGCTCAATTCTATGCGTAGACAAGTTTTCCTCGTTTCGTGCTATTTTGAACTTAACTTGGTCTATTGGCTTCTTTACCTAACGAAACGTTGTCCAAAAGCTAAACGAGCAAGTTAAGACTTCTAAGAACACTAAATAGAGTATAACTGTCCAATTTGTTGCCTTAGGAATGCTTAATTCTATGCATAGACAAGTTTTTCACGTTTCGTGCAATTTTGAACTTAGCTTGGTCTATTGGCTTCTTTACGTAACGAAACGTTGTCCGAAATCTAAACTAGCAAGCTAAGACTTCTAAGAACACTAAATAGAGTATAACGGTCCAATAAGATTCCTTTGGAATGCTCAGTTCTATGCGTAGACAAGTTTTTCTCGTTTTCTGTAATTTTGAGCTTAACTTGGTCTATTGGCTTCTTTACCTAACGAAACGTTGTCCAAAAGCTAAACTAGCAAGTTAAGACTTCTAAGAACACTAAATAGAGTATAACTGTCCAATTTGTTGCCTTAGGAATGCTTAATTCTATGCATAGACAAGTTTTTCACGTTTCGTGCAATTTGAACTTAACTTGCTCTATTGGCTTCTTTACGTAACGAAACGTTGTCCGAAATCTAAACTAGCAAGTTAAGACTTCTAAGAACACTAAATAGAGTATAACGGTCCAATTCGATGCCCTAGAAATGCTCAATTCTATGCATAGACAAGTTTTTCACGTTTCGTGCAATTTTGAACCTTAACTTGGTCTATGGACTTCTTTACCTAACGAAACGTTGTCCAAAGCAAAACTAGCAAGTTAAAACTTTGTAGAACACTAAATAGAGTATAACGGTCCAAGTTGATGCCTTAGGAATGCTCAGTTCTATGCGTAGACAAGTTTTACTCGTTTCGTGCTAGTTTGAATTTACCTTGGCCTATTGGCTTCTTTACCTAACGAAACGTTGACCAAAAGCTAAACTAGCAAGTTAAGACTTCTAAGAACACTAAATAGAGTATAACGGTCCAATAAGATTCCTTTGGAATGCTCAGTTCTATGCGTAGACAAGTTTTCCTCGTTTTCTGCAATTTTGAGCTTAACTTGGTCTATTAGCTTCGTTACCTAACGAAACGTTGTCCAAAAGCTAAACTAGCAAGTTAAGACTTCTAAGAACACTAAATAGAGTATAACGGTCCAATTTGATGCCTCTGTAATGCTCAGTTCTATGCGTAGACAAATTTTCCTCGTTTCGTGCTATTTTAAACTTAACTTGGTCTATGGCTTTATTACCTAACGAAACGTTGTCCAAAAAAAAACTAGCAAGTTAAGACTTCTAAGAACACTAAATAGAGTATAACGGTCCAATTTGATGCCTTAGAAATGCTCAGTTCTATGCGTAGACAAGTTTTCCTCGTTTCGTGATAGTTTGAACTTTACTTGGCTCTATTGGCTTCTTTGCCTAACGAAACGTTGACCAAAGCTAAACTAGCAAGTTAAGACTTCTAAGAACACTAAATAGAGTATAACGGTCCAATAAGATCCTTGAGGAATGCTCAGTTCTATGCGTAGACAAGTTTTCCTCGTTTTCTGCAATTTTGATTAACTTGGTCTATTGGCTTCTTTACCTAACGAAACGTTGTCCAAAAGCCTAACTAGCAATTAAGACTTTAGAAACATAAAGGTATAAACGTCCAATTTGATGCCTCTGAGGAATGCTCAGTTCTATGCGTAGACAAGTTTTCCTCGTTTTCGTGCAATTTTAAACTTAACTTGGTCTATTGGCTTTTACCTAACGAAACGTTCAGTTGTCCAAAAAAAACTAGCAAGTTAAGACTTCTAGAACACTAAATAGAGTATAACGGTCCAATTTGATGCCTTAGGAATGCTCAGTTCTGTGAGACAAATTTTCTCGTTTCGTGCTATTTGAATCACTTGGTCTATTGCTTCTTTACTAACGAAACGTTGTTCCAAAGCTAAACTAGCAAGTTAAGACTTATAAGCCATAAATAGAGTATAACGGTTCAATTTGATGCCGGTAATGCTCAGTTCTATGCGTAGACAAGTTTCCTCGTTCGTGCTATTTTGAAATTAACTTGGTCTATTGGCTCTTTACCTAACGAAACGTATCAAAGCTAGACTAG